>NC_088351.1:19737500-20017500 GCF_036884655.1 Musa acuminata AAA Group | reverse complement strand
GAACCTACAACGAATTGTAAATATGATAAGCACTATCGGTATCCAATACCCATATGTTATCATAAGAGTCTAACAAATGAAGACTGATCATGAATGTACCTGAAGCTTCTCTAAGCTTCTCTGATAAGACCCTAAAGTCTTATCGTAGACTCTGATACCAAATGATAAGACCCTAAAGGTCTTATCGTAGGCTCTGATACCAATTGATAAGACCCTAAAGTCTTATCGTAAAAAAGAAAAAGGGAAAGGGGATGATAATGATCGCTTCGAGGGGATCGGTCTCCTTGATTCGCTTCGAGGGGATCGGCCCTCCTTGATCGCTTCGAGGGGATCGACCCTCCTTGATCACTTCGAGGGGATCGGCCTCCTAGGTTTGTCCAAAGACAGAATAATATTTTTCATAGATTACCGAAAAGAAGTAGTTACATCCCTATTTATAGAGTTCCACCCAGGGTCCATCAAGACTTGAACTCTAATAATAAATAAATATTAAATAAACCTCTACTTGACTCTAACTGAACCAAACCGACTCAATAAACAACTGGACTAAACAGACTTAATAAACATTATTTAAAAGCTCAGAAAAAGGTTCCTAACAGGTCCTCCCTCTTCAAATCAGCCTTGTCCTCAAGGCTGAGGAGCATCAATCTCGGGGAGCTTCTCTTTCAGCACTTTAGCCATAGACTATCTGCAACGCATCACAACCTGTTGATCAAGTAAGTATGGTCTCCACTTTTTGAGAGTGTAAGCAATAGGTCGATCTTTCAGTGTAGTAATCGTTGCATGAAACTTTTGGCCCTGTATAATCAATTTGATCTTTGAACCTTTGCTATCACAAGTGAAAATCTGTCCATCAATGATCTTTACTTCGAATCTGTCATAGTCTTCAATGTGGTGGGCCAATCGGTCAATAGTCTCACTGTCCATAGAATTGTTAGTGCTACCAGTATCAATCAAAACTATAATAGGCTGATGCTCTAGAGTTCCGGCAACTTCCATAGTTTGCGGGTTAGAATAGTCGGCTAATATATGCATTGTATGTACGGTAGGTTCAACGTCTTTATTAGAATTTATACCTTCATGATCGGAGTCCAACACTTCTGCTTTTGGTTCCTCTCCAATTGGCTCAATCATCATATGCTGCCCTTGTTTACATTGGTGCTCCATACTCCACTTTTCGTCATAGTACAAACCCTTTGCTGAATTTTTCTTGAGTTCTTCTTGGGTTAGTCCTCGGGTGTCAAGGCTTTGGTTGGGAATAGATATGGTGGGTGGCATATTGATCATCTGGTGGTTATCACTTCTGTTTCCATGATTTTCCCTGTTGAATTTTTTCTCATGTAGATGTGCGAATGAGATCGCAGCTATCATAGTGCGAGGTTGACGAGCCTTAACTTCACACCGGATCTCTGGAGTAAGACCTTCAATAAATGTATCCAGAAGTTGTCGTTCCGACCAATCTCTAGCTTGATTTGATAATCTTTCAAACCTACTCTGATATTCCAACACTTAGAAGTCTGACAAATTTTTGAGAGCTGTCCATCCACCTTCATGTATGAGTAGATTGTGTCACAATCTTGGGGCCCTTTTCCTGTATTTTCAGATCTGTGCAACGTAGAACTTGAGCTCCCACCTTGTTGAAATTTACTAAGGCTCCCTAGTAAATCCTTTTTGAAATCATTAAGTACTTCTTGTAACTGGTTCTCAATTTTAATTTCCAATGCTTCCATTTGTGCTTTCATTGAGTTATCAGTGGCCATTGCGTAAGACTGCAAATCTGTAATCTCAACTCCTATTTTTGGTGTCAGACAAGGGCATCAACACTATAGATGTGAAGTTGCCAAGGAGGTGGACGCCAAGGGCAGTGCTGCGGTCGCTGCGTTGGAAGAAGAGTAGCTGCCCTATTTCTATCGAGGCGTGGGGTGAGAGCGCCGGGGTTGGAAGGTGACTGCGTTGATGTGGTTGCAGTTGCTGCGACCCAAGGGGCGATCGCCGAGCAACGGGGTTGAGGCAAGGCAGCGTACTTGCTGCGGTTGCTGCATTCGCTGTTGGAGGGCGGCTGCTGCAGAACGAGGGTGCCACTATTTTTGTTGTTGCGTACTCTGTTTTTGTTGCACCACCGAAGGAGTTGGCCGAAAGGATCACGAACAGTTGAGGAGAAGGCTGCGGTGACTAGCAGCAGTGGTGGTCGCTGGCCAGAGCGCAGCATTAGCAGTGGAGAAGGAGGCAGTGAGGGTCGCGGCCGGGATCGACGGGGGCTGCTGCAACAGAGGAAGCTCTATTTCTGCAACCGTTGCAACGAGGGCTGCGGCTGCGACCAAGGGGGGGGCATGGCGAGGGTTGCGGCTGGGAGGCGGGCGGCGGTGATAGAGCGATCGAGAACCAGCGGCGGCGGTGGAGAAAAAGGCAGCGAGCGTCGTCACTGGCTGGGAAGTTGCGATGCTGGAGATGGGAAACAGGGTGCTCGGTTTCTATCGCACCACAGTCGGCGGAGCCACTGGAGATCCTGGCAACAGCGGTGCGACGGTGATCGTGCGGCCGAGAAGCAGCGGCAGCGGTGGAGAAGGAGTCGGCGGCTGTAGAGGCGACCGACGCCTGCGGTAGCAGAGGGACCGGCGGCTGCTCTGTTTCTATCGCACCACAGAAACAGCGACGCCGACAGATCGCACGGCCGAAGCTGCAACCAAGGGAAGCCAGCGATAGCGGTGTGGCTAGGGCAGCGTCGCAAACGGTATAAGCGGCGATGGGTGGTCCGCTGGCTGGGAATCGGTGGTGGCGGCCCTTCTCACTCGAGCGAGATGCGGGTAGCGAGGAGGCGAGGTGAGAAGGTTGCTGGCCGGGGCACAGCGGCAGCGGTGGGCGCTGACCGGGGAGCAGCGGCGACGGTGGTCGCCGATCAATAAGCAACGCCGCCGGTGGAAGAGAAGGGAAGCAGGCGTGCGTGGCTGCGGGTGCGTGGCTGCGGTTGCTGCTTCTTCTTTCTTTCTTTCTTTCTTTCTTTCTTTCTTTCTTTTTTTTTTTTTTTTGATAGCTTCGTTGCAGCGAGAACGCTAAGGATCGCTGCTATGATACCAAATGATAAGACCCTAAAGTCTTATCGTAGACTCTGATACCAAATGATAAGACCCTAAAGGTCTTATCGTAGGCTCTGATACCAATTGATAAGACCCTAAAGTCTTATCGTAAAAAAGAAGAAGGGAAAGGGGATGATAATGATCGCTTCGAGGGGATCGGCCTCCTTGATCGCTTCGAGGGGATCGACCCTCCTTGATCACTTCGAGGGGATCGGCCTCCTAGGGTTGTCCAAAGACAGAATAGTATTTTTCATAGATTACCGAAAAGAAGTAGTTACATCCATATTTATAGAGTTCCACCCAAGGTCCATCTGGACTCGAACTCTAATAATAAATAAATATTAAATAAACCTCTACTTGACTCTAATTGAACCAAACCGACTCAATAAACAACTGGACTAAACAGACTTAAGAAACATTATTTAAAAGCTCAGAAAAAGGTTCCTAACATTCTCTTTCGCCATCTCTACAAAGTATTCTTTGCAGTTCCTCTTCCAATGCCCATCTTTTTCTTAGTAGAAGTATTGGTCATTGTTCTGCTAGTCATAGGTGCCCAGCAAACCAATCACGTGAGTGATGGCACGTGTGACTTGATAGAGAATCTTTTTGCTTATTATATTTTGGCGTATATCACTTTATAACTATTGCATATGTGCATATATATATTGTGATGTCCTTGGATTTGTGCAATGAGAATCGGATCGTGATGAGATCATGATAATGAGATCGATTCACCTTTAAACAGATATCCTAAATTATCCCGGTCATAGGTTACTCGAGAGGGACATCGTGATAACCGGACAAACTGGTGTGCTGTATACGCGTCCATATAATGGATGCAGCTAGTCTCATAGCTGCTCGTGTAGGGACACTAGGGATACAGTACAGGTGCTCATTGGAGAATGAGTTCACTGATTGATCTTCTTACGGAATGCTGGATGGTTGATGATGCCTTATTGTTAGACAGTGATTCCGTAGTCCTAGTGGTATATCTGGTCCTTAGACTTGAGACACCAAGGATGTCCTGTATGAGTGCTCCACTCTTTGATACCAGACTTAAAGGTTTGGCTGTCCCAGATCTAGTACAACTGGTCATTGGGAGTGGTAGTCGACCTTACAAGGGCTATTGAGTGTTGATAGAGGATCATCCACTCTTAGCGTCATGAGAGGAATATCCCATGTGTTCTTGCTTAGACAAATCCCTGGCCAGGGTCATTCGGGTTGAGGGAGAAAGAGTTCTCCGGGAGAATCCGATAAGAGCGAGACTCGAGTAGAAATCGTATGGGTCTGACAGCACCATGCTCGATATACGGTCTCTAGGATATTAGAGGGAAGAAGGACTATAGGTACACGGTAACTGAGGACAGACAAGTCCAATGGATTGGATTTCCCCTGTATCGTCTAGGGACTACGGCGTAGTGGCCTAGTACGTCCATAGTCGATGAGTCAAGTGAAATATTACAGAGATAATAATTCACTGAGGTAGAAGGAGTTCTGACAGGTATGACTCACGGCCAACTCGATATTGGGCCTAGAGGGTCACACACATATGGTAGGCATTGCGATGAGTAGAGGTTCGGATATGAGATATCCGATGGAGCCCTTGTCTTATTGGATACAGATCGAATACCCACTAGGGGAGGACCCATTAGGGTTTGACAGGGGACCTTTATAAATAGGAGGGATTCAGAGCCTCATAGGTTAGAGCCTTTGCTTGCCTTTCCTATTCTCCTCTCCCTCTCCACCTCAGAGTAGGCCTGGAGATTTGAGGAGCGTCGTCGCAGCCCTACTGTGTGGATCACCGCTAGAGAGGAGGATGCTTGACCTCCTTCACCCTCTCCTAAGTATCTGCAAGGAAACAGGGATATACGATCTCCCTAGGTAACACAATCTACTCTATATGCAATTTTAAGTTTCGCGGATTTTGCACAACAATCTTCTCACGATGACGAACATCTCTTTGGGAATCAGGAATTTTGTTTTCTTGTTCTTCCGCTGCGCATATGATGTCGCCCCCAAGATTTCCCAACAGTGGTATCAAAGCTAGGTTGTTTGTGCAAATGATTGGTTTTGAACTGTGTGTGTTGTATTTAGGAAGAATTTTGATGTCAAAATCATTGATGCAAAAACAAGGAAGGGTAGCAACAGTTGTTGCCCTCGATCTGCGTGCGTGCAGCACACCGGCAGAACCGCCTGCAGGGGTGCCCACCTACAGCGACAGCGCCGCTAGTGAGCGTGCTGCTGGCAAGCGAGGGCAGCGCCCTCGCCCCACCGCACAAGCCGCCGCCAATAGGGTGGCGACGGCAGCAACAGTCAGAGGGAATTAGGGTTTTGGGCAAAAAGATAGTTTTGCCCTTGTGAATTTGAGAAATTTCAGTTTCTATCATTTGTCCAAATTACGAAAATACCCTTAGAAATTGAGAAATTCCCTACATGTCCCTGATTTCAGAAAATATTAATTAATTAAAAGGTTTAGTTGATAATTATTTTTATTATTATCTAGTAGTCCTACATGATGATGATTATTTATACATGTGATGTATGATGTGTGGACAGATGATCATGGACCGTGTGATGTGTGTACTTGTGATTATTATTATGGAGGTCTGTGAGCCTCCATTATATTTCTCGTTTATTATTGGGCCTGCGTGCCTATGATTAAGTTGTAATCACATGAGGAGGCGCAGCGGGAGCGTGGATGCGATAGCGGGACCCACGAGACGGACGATCGTGATGTATGAAGATGCATCAAGATGTCGACGGAACCGACGAGGACGAGATGAACGATCACAGGGCATGGAGATGCACCATTGTACACATAGATCTTGATGTGAGTGATTAGGCCTACTGGCTCGGGCCGAATCATATTAGGTTGTGATCCATGATCATCTGGTGTAATTGCTTATACACATACTAGATATGTATATATATTTGCATGCGATGTATATATATATTAAATATGTATATGTGTGACATGTCATATTAGGAGACTAAATCATAGAAACATCTCTCGATAATATTAAGTCGGTAACTGTGAGGCAATTAGATTTACCCACGTGGTCTTCCATCGTTATAAGTAGGAACCGATTCTCGGTGTAGGTTGAGTTGGCCGAGTCCCTCGAGACTCACCTATATCGCGATTCGCTATCTTGCTTATGACATAGAGATCTTACCGGTGACCTGAGGGCATGGTATGCTTGATCGAGTCCCTCGAGGGTATATCATCAAATCAGACTTATCTTGTAACGAAGGTGTTGACTTAACCGAGCATCATGGTTGGTCTAGTCCCTCGAGGCCATGGTGATTCGGAGGCCAAACAGGACGGGAATCACAAGGAGTTGTGATCGGCAAGAGTTGCCTACCTTTTAGGCTTAGTGTGATTGGTTGAGTCCCTCGAGGTTACACTAAGACACTGATTGGATCCTGATCCCTACTAGAAGTCTGCCGGAGACTTCCGTTTCACGTGCTGAGGTTGTCGTGTGACTCGTTAGTAACATAGTGGGAGCATATTAAGATAGAATTCCATATCTTGATAGTTTATTTCTTGCAAAATCTGCATGTTATTCATTTCTGCTGCATATTTATTTTCAGAAAATGTCGCTTTCAAATCCCTTACGTGGCATACTTGATGTCAACCGCCACACTAGTCCAAATTATACGGATTAGCTCCGTAACTTGAGAATTGTTCTCACAACCGAGAAAATTGTGTACGTCCATAATACAATGATGCCTACACACGAAGAAGGGGCAAGAGAGGATGAGATCGCTCGCTACGTGAAGTACATTGATGACTTCACTCTTGCTCAGTGCTATATGTTGGGCTCTATGACTCCTGAGTTATAGAGACAACATGAAAAGATGGATGCCAGATCCATTCTCCTACATGTCCACAAATTGTTTGAGAACAGGGAAGGACTCAGCGATATGAGATATCCGAGAGCCTCTTCCGCGCTAGGATGACTGAGTGGACACCGGTTCAAAACCATGTCCTAAATATGATTGAGTGGATAGAGAAACTTGTTGAATCTCGGATTTTGATGATGAAGTCAATTGTCATTTGTTATCTAATCTATGTGTTGAGATAAGTGTGCAGGATTAACTATGATGAGAGTAAGACAAGCAGCAGGAGTTGCGCCGGAGTCAAGATCATGATCACGTTGGGAGTTCGAGAGTTTGACGGAAGTTCGGACGGTCGTCGGAGGTTCAGAGAGAACAGATCCGAGAAGTCCAGAAGCTTGCCAAGCGAAGCTCGTCGGAACTCGCCAAGTGGATCGTCGCAAAGTCCAGGAGTATGCCGGATGTCCGCAGAAGGATCACCGAGGGTTATCGGTTGATCGACGGAAGTTGGTAGGAAACTCGCCGGAAGAAGCGATTGACGCATCGGAGCAAAGCTGCAGAAGTTGTCTTAGAGTTAATCGTAGTTAGCATGATGATTAAGCATGAAAATGGGAGGTGATCCCATTAGCTTAATCTTGGGGCAATTGGGCCCCTGAAAAGATTCAAAGTGGGCCGAATGGAGTGAACCATTCGGACCCTGATTGCACCAGGAGGTGCAACCGCCCCAGCCAGGAGGTGCAACCGCCTGGGCTGTGGGGTTGAGAGGTGCAACCGCCCCAGCCAGGAGGTGCAACCGCCTGGGCTGTGGGGTTGAGAGGTGCAACCGCCCCGGCCAGGAGGTGCAACCGCCTGGGCTGTGGGGTTGAGAGGTGCAACCGCCCCAGCCAGGAGGTGCAACCGCCTGGGGCTGTGGGGTTGAGAGGTGCAACCGCCCCAGCCGGGAGGTGCAACCGCCTGGGCTGTGGGGTTGAGAGGTGCAACCGCCCCAGCCAGGAGGTGCAACCGCCTGGGCTGCGAGGCTGGGAGGTGCAACCGCCCCAGCCAAGAGGTTGCACCGCCAGAGCTCAAGTTCCGAGCTCTGCCAGGCGATGCAACCACCAAGCTCAGTCTTCGAGCTCTGGCAGATAGGTGCATCAGCCTGAGCTCAGTCTCGAGCTCTACCAGGTGATGCATTCACCAAGCTCAGTCTTCGAGCTCTGGCAGAGAGGTGCATCAGCCTGAGCTCAGTTTCGAGCTCTGCTAGGTGATGCAACCACCGAGCTCAGATTTCGAGCTTTGCCAGGTGATGCAACCACCAAGCTCAGTCTTCGAGCTCTGCCAGGTGATGCAACCATCGAGCTCAGTCTTCGAGCTCTGGCAGAGAGAAGCAATCGGCAGAGCTCAGTCGTCGAGCTCTGCCAGGCGGTGCCACCTCTCCAGTCGAGAGGTGCAACCGCCTGATCCCAGAATTCTGGGATTTGATCGATTTGATCGTTTTGAGCTCGAATTTTGAATTGGGTTGAGGCCTATAAATACCCCACCCATTCAGCACTGAAAAGATACAGACCTATACCGAAATCGTGATCTTTTCTGTGATTCTAAAGAGCTCAAAAGTGTTGTAAAGCCTTTAAGTCTCCTCCTTCTGTTCTACAAGTTTCAAGTGCTGTTCTTCCAAATCTGCATTCAGACGTAAACTCGTATTTTCATACATTACAGTTTATGTTTTCATTTGATTCTGCAGAACTGTTTTCCGTGCTTTTACGAACGAGCTTCTTTGTAGTTTACGCTTACATTTTAATCCTATTAATAACTGCAATCTGTCCTCTACGATTTTACGAACGAGTTTCAACATTTAGACGTAAAACTGCATTCAGACGTAAATCGGCTTTCCTCGCTCAATCATCATATTTCAGTTCACGTTTACGTCTTGATTTCAACTGCATACTGCCTTCTGCGAGTATACAAACGAGTTTCAAAGTTTAGACGTAAATCTGCGTCTAGACGTAAAACTGTGTTTAGACGTAAATCTGCGTTTAGACGTAAAACTGCGTTTAGACATAAAACTGCGTTTAGACGTAAATCTGCGTTTAGACGTAAAACTGCGTTTAGACGTAAAACTGCGTTTAGACGTAAATCTGCGTTTAGACGTAAATCTGCATTTAGACGTAAATCTGAGTTTAGACGCAAAACTGCGCTTAGACGTAAAACTGCGCTTAGACGCAAAACTGCGCTTAGACGCAATCTGCGCTTAGACGCAAACTGCACTTAGATACAAACTGAGAATTTGCTTTTGCATCATAATAGTTTTTGAACGAACGCAGCTTTTGGTTTTTAAATTATTATAAGATTTCCGCTGCACTAATTCACCCCCCCCCTCTTAGTGCTCTTGATCCTAACAAAACTCACAGGTCTAGGAATGGTCCTAGAGGATAACTTGTGGTTGGACATTATGCTTCAGTCCCTACCAGATTCCTTTTCACAGTTCATAATGAATTTTAATATGAACAAGCTTGAGGTGACTCTCCCAGAGCTCCTCAATATGTTGACGGAGGCAAAGAGTACTATTAAGAAAGAGAAGCCAGTTCTCTACACTGGTGAGACCAGAAAGAAAAGGAAAGCAGAAAGGTCCCTTAAGAAGGGAAAGGGCAAGGGCAGACCAGGTAAAGCAAAGGTTGCTAACAAAGACCTAGAGAAGGAAAAGGCCAATGCTTCCACTGTGGCAAATATGGGCACTAGAAGAGGAACTGCAAAGAGTACATTGCAAAGAGGGCGAAATAGAAGCTTGGAGAAGCTTCAGGTACATTCATGATCAATCTCTAATTGTTAGATTTTTATGATAGTGCATTGGTATTGGATACTAGTATTGCTTATCACATCTACAATTTATTATAAATTCTAGCAAAGTTGAGGGGAGAATGGTGAGAGGAATATTGCATAAAGGTTTGTTTATGCTAGACACTACTCCACATATCATGAATGTAAGTGTCTAAGAGAAAACGAGATGAGGTGAACAGTGCATACCTATGGCATTGTAGGCTAGGTCACATCCATGAGGGAATGATTCAAAAGCTGCTAAATGATGGATATCTAGATCCATTCGACTATGAGTTACATGCAACTTGCGAGCCTTGCCTTCGTGGAAAACTGACTAACTCTCCATTTAGTGGAACTGGAGAGAGAGCCACTGAGCTATTGGAACTCATACATAGTGATGTATGTGGACCCATGTCAACTCATGCCATTGGTGGTTACTCCTACTTCATTACATTTACTGATGATTTCTCAAGGTATGGATATGTGTACTTAATGAAGTACAAGTCCGAGGCTTTTGAGAAATTCAGAGAGTATAAGAATGAGGTGGAGAACCAGACTAGAAAGAGTATCAAAACTATTCGATCAGATCGAAGAGGTGAGTACTTAAGTACATAGTTTACTTAGTTCCTCAAGGACCATGGGATATTCTCCCAATGGACTTATACACCTCAGCTCAATGGTGTCTTTGAAAGGAGAAATCGTATGTTATTAGATATGGTACAGTCCATGTTGAGTTTCGCTTACCAACCTATCTCATTTTGGGGATATGCCCTAGAAACCGCAGCTTACCTTCTGAACAGAGTTCCAACTAAGTCGGTAGTGTCTACGCCATATGAGATATGGAAAGGGAAGAAGCCTGATCTTAAGGTTGTTAAGATTTGGGGCTGCCCTACCCACGTTAAAAGATACAACCCCGATAAGTTAGAATCAAGGACAAAGCAATGCAAATTTATGGGATACCCCAAGGAAACTTATGTGTATTATTTCTATCATCTCGAGGACCAAAAGGTCTTTGTAGCTAAGAGAGCAGTGTTCCTTGAGAAGGAACACATTCATGGTGGAGACAGTGGGAGAATGATAGACATGAGCGAGGTTGGAGAACCAAGCTCAAGCATCACTCTACAGCCCGAGTCTGTTCAGGTACCTAATACATAAGTTTCAACTTTACGTAGGTCTAATAGAGTATCCCATCCTCCTGAGAGATATGTGGGACATATTAGAGGAGAGGATGTTAAGGATATTGATCCTTAGACCTACGAGGAGGCTATTATGAGTATAGACACCGGGAAGTGGCAAGAAGGTTTCTTTGTACTCCAATATGGTTTGGAACCTAGTTGATTCGCTCGAAGGTATTACACCCATCGGTTGCAAGTGGATCTTTAAGAAAAATATCAGAGTAGATGGAAAGGTAGAGACATATAAAGCAAGGCTAGTGGCTAAGGGGTATCGTCAAAGGCAAGGTGTTAACTACGACGAAACCTTCTCACCCGTAGCAATGCTAAAATCCATCAAAATTCTATTGGCTATTGCAGCACACTATGATTATGAGATCTGGCAGATGGATGTCAAAACCGCATTCCTCAATGGGAACCTCAAGGAGGAGGTGTATATGATGCAACCTGAGGGATTCGTGTCCAAGAACTGCCCAGATATGGTGTGTAGGTTGCTTAGATCCATTTATGGACTAAAGCAAGCTTCTCGAAGTTGGAACATAAGATTTGATGAGGCAATCAGATCTTATGACTTCGTTAATAATGAAGATGAGCCTTGTGTGTACAGGAAGGTAAGTGGGAGCGCTATCACCTTTTTGGTATTATATGTGGATGACATCCTCATCATTGGGAATGATGTAGGAATGCTATCTATAGTAAAGGCTTGGTTATCTAGACACTTCTCCATGAAGGACTTAGGGGAAGCATCCTATACCTTGGGGATTAGAATCTATAGAGATAGATCTAAGAGTATGCTTGGCTTGTCCCTGTCCAGGTACATAGAAACTATTGTCAAATGGTTTGGCATGGAAAATTCTAAGAGAGGTCTCATACCGATGAGACATGGGATATCGCTTTCTACGAGTATATCCCCAAAGACTCCAGAAGAAAGGGCGAACATGAATATGATACCTTATGCCTCAGCAATAGGGTCTATCATGTATGCCATGCTATGTACTAGGCCCGATATAGCGTATGCTTTGAGTGTCACGAGCAGGTATCAGGCGGATCCAGGCTTGGAGCACTGGAATGCAGTAAAGTGTATCCTTAAGTACTTGAGAAGGACTAAGGATCTTTCACTAGTATATGGAGGTAATAGCCTTAAGGTTGAATGCTACACTGACTCAAGTTTTTAGTCTGATGTCGATGATAGCAAGTCGAATTCAGGGTATGTGTACACATTGAATGGAGGAGCAGTGTGCTGGAAGAGTTCCAAGCAAGATACCACTATTGACTCGACCACAGAGGCGGAGTACATTGCTGCATCAGATGAAGCAAAGGAGGGAGTATGGTTGAAGATGTTCATCACAGATTTGGGAGTCGTTCCGGATAGCGAGAAGTCGACTTCCTTATATTACGACAATTATGGGGCGATTACTCAAATAAGGGAACCCGGGTCTCATCAGAAGTGTTCTGAGGAGGTTCCAGCTTATCAGAGAGATCGTAACCCGAGGAGATGTAGCAGTAGAAAGAGTTCCATCCGAAGATAACATTGCAAATCCACTGACAAAGTCGTTGTCTCATTCTGTCTTTGAGCATCACAGGGGTCTGATAGGGATCAAACACATAGGTGATTAGCTTTAGGTCAAGTGGGAGATTGCTAGTCATAGGTGCCCAACAAGCCAATCACGTGAGTGATGGCATGTGTGACTTGATACAGAATATTTTTGCTTATAATATTTTACCGTATATCACTTTATAACTATTGCATATGTGCATATATATATTGTGATGTCCTTGGATTTGTGCAATGGGAATCAGATCGTGATGAGATCACGATAATGAGATCGATTCACCTTTAAACACATCCTAAATAATCCCGGTCATAGGTTACTCGAGAGGGACATCGTGATAACCGGACAGACTGGTGTGCTGTATACCCGTCCTTATGATGGATGCAGCTGGTCTCATAGCTGCTCGTGCAGGGACACTAGGGATACAATACAGGTGCTCATTGGAGAATGAGTTCACTGATTGATCCACTTAAGGAATGCTGGATGGTTGATGATGCATTATTGTCAGACAACAATTTCGTAGACCTAGTGGTATATCTGGTCCTTCGACTTGAGACACCAAGGATGTCCTGTATGAGTGCTCCACTCTTTGATACCAGACTTATAGGTTTGGCTGTCCCGGATATAGTACAACTCGTCATTGGGAGTGGTAGTCGACCTTATGAGGGCTATTGAGTGTCGATAGAGGATCATCCACTCTCGGCGTCATGAGAGGAATATCCCATGTGTTCTTGCTTAGACAAATCTCTGGCCAGGGTTATTCGGGTTGAGGGAGAAAGAGTTCTCCGGGAGAATCCGATAAGAGCGAGACTCGAGTAGAAACCGTATGGGTTTGACAGCACCATGCTCGATATACGGTCTCTGGGATATTAGAGGGAAGAGGGACTATAGGTATACGGTAACTTAAGACAAACAGGTCCAATGGATTGGATTCCCTTGTATCATCTAGGGACTACGGCGTAGTGGCATAGTATGTCCGTAGTCGATGAGTCAAGTGAATTATTACAGAGATAATAATTCACTGAGTTGGAAGGAGTTCTGACAGGTATGACTCACGGCCAGCTCGATATTGGGCCTAGAGGGTCACACACATATGGTAGGCATTGCGATGAGTAGAGGTTCGGATATGAGATATCCGATGGAGCCCTTGTCTTATTGGATACAGATCCAATACCCACTAGGGGAGGACCCATTAGGGTTTGACAGGGGACCTCTATAAATAGGAGGGATTCAGAGCCTCATCGGCTAGAGCCTTTGCTTGCCTTTCCTATTCTCCTCTCCCTCTCCACCTCAAAGTCGGCCTGGAGTTTTGAGGAGCGTCATCGCAACCCTACTGTGTGGATTACCGCTAGAGAGGAGGACGCTTGACCTCCTTCACCCTCTCCTAAGGATCTGCAAGGAAACAGGGATATACGATCTCAGTAGGTAACACAATCTACTCTATATGCAGTTTTAAGTTTCATGGATTTTGCGCACCAATCTTCGCACGACGACGAACATCTCTTTGGGAATCAGGGATTTTGTTTTCTTGTTCTTCCGCTGCCCATATGATGTTGCCCCCAAGATTTCCCAACATGTTCTTTGTCGGGTCTTTCTTAGCAACCTTTTCTTTACCTGGTCTACCCTTGTCCTTGCCCTTCTTAAGGGACTTTTCTGCTTTCCTTTTTTTTCTTGTCTCACTAGTGTAGAGAATTGGCTTCTCTTTCTTGATAGTGCTCTCAATCTCCCTCAACATATTGATGAGCTTCAGGAGAGTCACATCAAGCTTGTTCATATTAAAATTTATTATGAACTTTGAAATCAAATGCGGTAGGGACTGAAGCACAAGATCCACCCACAGGTTATCCTCTATGACCATTCCTAGACTTATAAGTTTCTCTACCCACTCAATCATCTTTAGGACATGGTTCTGAACTAGTGTCCCCTCAGTCATCCTCGTGCGGAAGGGGCTCTTGGATATCTCATATCGTTGAGTCCTTCCCTGTTCCTCAAATAGTTTGTGGACATGTAGGAGAATGGATCTGGCATCAATCTTTTCATGCTGTCTCTGTAACTTAGGAGTCATGGAGCCTAACATGTAATACTGAGCAAGAATGGTGTCATCAATGTACTTCACATAGCGAGCAATCTCATCCTCGCTTATCCCTTCCTCGGTAGTAGGCATCACTATATCAAGGACGTACACGATTTTCTTCATCATGAGAACAATTCTCAAGTTACGGAGCCAATCCATATAATTTGGACCAGTGAGGCGGTTGACATCAAGTATGCCATGTAAGGGATTTAAAAGTGATATTTTTTAAAAATAAAGATGCAGAAGAAATAAATAATATGCCGATTTTACAAAAATAAACAATCAAGATATTAACTTCTATCTTAATATGCTCCCACTATTTTACTAGCAAGTCATGCGACACCCGCAGCACGTGAAACGGAAGTCTTTGGCAGACTTCTAGTGGGGATCGGGAACCAATCAATGTCTTTGTGTAACCTCGAGGACTCAACCAATCACACTAAGCCAGAAAGGTAAGCAACTCTTGTCGATCACAACTCCTTGTGATTCCCATCCTGTTCGGCCTCCAAATCACCATGGTCTTGAGGGACTCGACCAACCATGATGTTTGGTTAAGTCAACACCATCGTTACAAGATGAGTTTGATTCGATGATATACCCTCGAGGGACTCAACTAAGCATACCATGTCCTCAGGTCACCGGTGAGATCTCTATGTCGTAGGCAAGATAGCGAATCATGATATAGGTGAGTCTCGAGGAACTCAACCAACTTAACCTACATCGAGAATCGGTCCCTACCTATAACGATAGAAGGCCACGTGAGTCAATCTAATTGCCTCATGTTTACCGACTTAATATTATCGTGAGAGGGGTTTCTTTGATTTGGTCTCCTAATATGACAATTCTTAACATTTTCTATCCATCCCCTCAAATTGGATAAGAGCAAGGCTGTTGCTCTTAGTTCGAGTAGTTCAGAATCCAGTAGTGACATTGAGGAGTCGCAAGGACCCCGGATGGGAGCAATGCGTTTGTTAAACGCTATGCGGGGTCAAGTGGGGGAGAACATGAAGATAAGTCCACAAAAAGTAGAAAGCAGTGAGCTGATGTACATAGACATTAAGCTCAATGGCCAAACGACCCATGCGATAGTGGTCACGAGTGCTACCCACAACTTTATTATCGACCGAGAAGCAAAGCGACTTGGGCTGATCTTGGAGAAGAACCCAAGTCAAATAAAAGTGGTGAACTCAAAGTCCAAGTGAATCTCTGGATTGGCAAAGGGAGTTCCCATAAAGATCGGAACATGGAGTGGGAGTACAAACATAATAGTGGTGCCACTGGATGACTTCCAAGTGATTCTTGGAATGGAGTTCATGCACGCGATGAAGTTGGTGCCAATGTCATTCCTAAACTCCCTATGTATGATGGGAAGTGATGACCTATGTGTGGTTCCCATCTCTCAAAGAGGTGCTAGTCATAGGTGCCCAGCAAGCCAATCACGTGAGTGATGGCACGTGTGACTTGATACAAAATCTTTTTGCTTATTATATTTTGGCGTATATCACTTTATAACTATTGCAAATGTGCATATATATATTGTGATGTCCTTGGATTTGTGCAATGGGAACCGAATCATGATAAGATCACGATAATGAGATCGATTCACCTTTAAACACATATCCTAAATAATCCCGGTCATAGGTTACTCGAGAGGGACATCGTGATAACCAGACAGACTGGTGTGTTGTATACCCGTCCATATGATGGATGTAGCTGGTCTCATAGTTGCTCGTGTAGGGAGACTAGGGATACAGTACAGGTGCTCATTGGAGAATGAGTTCACTGATTGATCCGCTTACGGAATGCTAGATGGTTGATGATGCCTTATTGTCAGATAGCGATTCCGTAGTCCTAGTGGTGTATCTGGTCCTTAGACTTGAGACACCAAGGATGTCCTGTATGAGTGCTCCACTCTTTGATACCAGACTTATAGGTTTGGCTATCCCAGATCTACTATAACTGGTCATTGGGAGTGGTAGTCGACCTTACGAGGGATCTTGAGTGTCGATAGAGGATCATCCACTCTCGGCGTTATGAGAGGAATATCCCATGCGTTCTTGCTCAGACAAATCCCTAGCCAGGGTCATTCGGGTTGAGAGAGAAAAAGTTCTCCGGGAGAATCCGATTAGAGCGAGACTCGAGTAGAAACCGTATGGGTCGGACAGCACCATGCTCGTTATACGATCTTTGGGATATTAGATGGATGAGGGACTATAGGTACATGGTAATTGAGGACAGACAGGTCCAATGGATTGGATTCCCCTGTATCGTCTAGGGACTACGGTGTAGTGGCCTAGTACATCCGTAGTTGATGAGTCAAGTGAATTATTACAAAGATAATAATTCAATAAGTTAGAAGGAATTCTGATAGGTATGACTCACGGCCAGCTCGATAATGGGCATAGAGGGTCACACACATATGGTAGGTATTACGATTAGTAGAGGTTCTGATATGAGATATCCGATGGAGCCCTTGTCTTATTGGATGCAGATCCAATACCCACTAGGGGAGGACTCATTAGGGTTTGACAAGGGACCTCTATAAATAGGAGGGATTCAGAGTCTCATAGGCTAGAGCCTTTGCTTGCATCTCCTATTCTCCTCCCCCTCCCCACCTCAGAGTAGGCCTGGAGTTTTGAGGAGAGTTGTCGCAGCCCTGCTGTGTGGATCACCACTAGAGAGGAGGACGCTTGACCTCCTTCACCCTCTCCTAATGATCTGCAAAGAAACAGGGATATACGATCTCCCTAGGTAACACGATCTACTCTATACACAATTTTAAGTTTCGCGGATTTTGCACACCAATCTTTGCACGACGACGAACATCTCTTTCAGAATCGGGGATTTTGTTTTCTTGTTCTTCCGCTGCGCATGTGATGTCGCCCCCAAGATTTCCCAACAGTGGTATCAGAGCTCGGTTGTTCGTGCAAATGATTGGTTTCGAACTGCGTGTATTGTGTTTAGGAAGAATTTTGACATCAAAATCGTTGACGCAAAAACAAGGAAGGGCAACAACAGTTGTTGCCCTCGATCTGCATGCGTGCAGCACAATCGAAGGCGGGCAGCACAGGGGCTGCGTCTGCAACAGCCGGCCGGCGGCCTGCTTGCAACCGGCTTGCGTCCGGCGGGGCTGGCAGCCCGCGAGCAGAGGCGCATGCGGTCGCTTCTCCTACGGTGTGAGGCCCCGCAGGGCGGCGGCGCATGCCGCCGCTGCTCCCGCTGCTCCCGCGGGGGCAGTGTCGCCCGCAACGGCGGCCGCCCGACGAGGCAGCACGGCCTACGAGCACTGCCTCACGGGAAAACTGCTCGCGGGGGCACCCAGCTACGAGAGCAGCGCCACCACCAGGGGCGCCAACCCACGGTGGCGCCCACCTACAGGGGCGGCGCCTCCGCCCCGTCGCACAGGCCGCCGCCAGTAGGGTGGCGGCGATGACAGCAATAAAGGGGAGTAGGGCATTAGGGTTTTCTAAAAAAAAAGATAATTTTGCCCCTCGAAATTTGAGAAATTCCAGTTTCTGTCTTTAGTCCAAATTATGAAAATACCCCTATAAATTCAGAAATTCCCTATATGTCCTTGATTTCATAAAATACTAATTAATTAAAAGGTTTAGTTGATTATTATTTTTTATCATTATCTAGTAGTCCTACATTATGTTGATTATTTATACATGTGATGTATGATGTGTGGACTGATGATCATAGACCGTGTGATGTGTGTACTTATGATTATTATTATTGAGATATGCGAGCCTCCATTATATTTCTCATTTATTGTCGGGCCTGCGTGCCTATGATTAAGTTGTAATCACATGAGGAGGTGCAGCGGGAGCGTGGATGTGATAACAGGACCCACGAGACGGACGATCGCGATGCATCAAGATGCATCAAGATGTCGACGGAATCGATGAGGACGAGATGGACGATCATAGGGCATGGAGTTGCACCGTTGCACACATAGATCTTGATGTGAGTGATTAGGCCTACTGGCTCGGGCCTAATCACATTAGGTTGTGGTCCATGATCATCTGGTGTGATTGCTTTTACACATACTAGATATGTATATATATTTGCAAGCGATGTAGATATATATTAAATATGTTTATGTGTGACATGTCATATTAGGAGACCAAATCATAGAAACATCTCTCTCGATAATATTAAGTCGGTAAACGTGCGGCAATTAGATTGACCCACATGGCCTTCCATCGTTATAAGTAGGAACCGATTCCCGGTGTAGGTTGAGTTGGTCGAGTCCCTCGAGATTCACCTATATCGTGATTCGCTATCTTGCTTACGACATAGAGATGTCACCGGTGACCTGAGGGCATGATATGCTTGGTCGAGTCCCTCGAGGGTATATCATCAAATCAGACTCATCTTGTAACGAAGGTGTTGACTTAACCGAGCATCATGGTTGGTCGAGTCTCACGAGGCCATGGTGATTCGGAGGCCAAACAGGATGGGAATCACAAAGAGTTGTGATCGGCAAGAGTTGCCTACCTTTTAGGCTTAGTGTGATTGGTCGAGTCCCTCGAGGTTACACTAAGACGCTGAATGGATCCTGATCCCCACTAGAAGTCTGCCGGAGACTTCTGTTTCATGTGTTGAGGGTGTCGCGTGACTCGTTAGTAAAATAGTGGGAGCATATTAAGATAGAAGTCCATATCTTGATAGTTTATTTCTTGTAAAATCTGCATATTATTCATTTCTGTTGCATCTATATTTTTAGAAAATGTCGCTTTCAAATCCCTTACGTGGCATACTTGATGTCAACCGCCTCACTAGTCCAAATTATACGGATTGGCTCCATAACTTGAGAATTGTTCTCACAGCGGAGAAAATCGTGTACGTCCTTGATATAGTGATGCCTACGCCCGAAGAAGGGGCAAGCGAGGATGAGATCGCTCGCTACGTGAAGTACATTGATGACTCCACTCTTGCTCAGTGCTATATGTTGGGCTCTATGACTCCTGAGTTACAGAGACAACATGAAAAGATGGATGCCAAATCCATTCTCCTATATGTCCGCAAATTGTTTGAGGAACAGGGAAGGACTCAGCGATATGAGATATCCAAGAGCCTCTTCCGCGCTAGGATGACTAAGGGGACACTGGTTCAAAATCATGTCCTAAAGATGATTGAGTGGATAGAGAAACTCACAGGTCTAGGAATGGTCCTAGAGGATAACTTGTGTGTGGACATTGTGCTTTAGTCCCTACCAGATTCCTTTTCACAGTTCATAATGAATTTTAATATGAACAAGCTTGAGGTGACTCTCCTAGAGCTCCTCAATATGTTGAGGGAGGTAGAGAGTACTATTAAGAAAGACAAGCCAGTTCTCTACACTGGTGAGACCAGAAAGAAAAGGAAAGCAGAAAGGTCCCTTAAGAAGGGAAAGGGCAAGGGCAAACCAGGTAAAACAAAGGTTGCTAAGAAAGACCCGGCAAAGGACAAAGGACAATTCTTCCACTGTGGTAAAGATGGGCACTGGAAGAGGAACTACAAAGAGTACCTTGCAGAAAGGGCGAAATAGAAGCTTGAAGAAGCTTCAAGTACATTCATGATCAATCTCCAATTGTCAGATTTTTGTGATAGTGCATTGGTATGGGATACTAGTTTTGCTTATTACATCTACAATTTATTGTAAATTCTAGCAAAGCCGAGGGGAGATTGATGAGAGGAATATTCCATAAAGGTTTGTTTATGTAAGACATACTCCACATATCATGAATGTAAGTGTCTAAGAGGAAACGAGATGAGGTGAACAGTGGATACCTATGGCATTGTAGGCTAGGTCATATCCATGAGGGAATGATTCAAAAGTTCCTAAATGATAGATATCTAGATCCATTCGACTATGTGTCATATGCAACTTGCGAGCCTTGCCTTTGTGGAAACTGACCAACTCTCCATTTAGTGGAACTGGAGAGAGAGCCACTGAGCTGTTGGAACTCTTACATAGTGATGTATGTGGACCCATGTCAACTCATGTCATTGGTGGTTACTCCTACTTCATTACCTTTACTAATGATTTATCAAGGTATGGATATGTATACTTAATGAAGTACAAGTCCGAGGCCTTTGAGAAATTCAAAGAGTATAAGAATGGGGTGGAGAACCAGACTGGAAAGAGTATCAAAACTCTTCGATCAGATCGAAGAGGTGAGTACTTAAGTACATAGTTTACTCAGTTCCTCAAGGACCATGGGATATTATCCCAATGGACACCTCCTTATACACCTCAGCTCAATGGTGTCTCTAGAAGGAGGAATCTTATGCTATTAGACATGATACGGTCCATGATGAGTTTCGCTGACCTACCTATTTTATTCTAGGGATATGCCCTAGAGACCGCAGCTTACCTTCTAAACAGAGTTCTAACTAAGTCGGTAGTGTCTACACCATATGAGATATGGTTTGGGAAGAAGCCAGATCTTAAGGTTGTGAAGATTTGGGGCTGCCCTTGTCACGCCCCCCCGAATTGAATTCTCATTTAGGAGGTGTGAACCTAACTCAAGATTGATAATATTATGATTCAACAAACAATCCAGGATCCAATCACACATTTGAGGTCACTAAGAAAAATATTCAAGTCATTCATCTCTACAATCCACAATTCACATAAACTATGCAGTTTATAATCATACATCATGTCACTAGAAGATTCTTAAAATCTAAAAGCAACTTAACTAAACCATAAATATATCATTAATCCATAAGCGCGACAATTAATGCAATCATAAAACCAACATGTACTACATGTTTATATCAGTACACAGTTTAGACTTAACATTTCCAAAATCCTGACGTAAGAGGTACTTTTCAAATATTTACAAGATACATCAATCTAGATTTGTCATTGATATTTTATTAACACCCAAAAAGAACTTATACAACATCAACCTATCAAGTACAAAATATTTGCCCAAAATCTTCTAGTCTTCCACTGCCTCAACCCAATTTACACATTTTAGTGAGCGATAAGCTATACTGAAAAATTTATATAGCAACGGGGTGAGCATATAAAGCTCAGCAAATGACTAACATATCCATAGCAAAGAGGACAGTTTTCAAATAAATGAAGTATCAAAATACAAAGCAGAGATACAAGATGAAACAGTAGCATGTTTTGTTTGAACGCAGAATTACAATATCATATCGTTCGAAGCACGTTTTATTCATACAATCGAGGAAAGGTAATTGGAGCAAATCATTGGCATAAGGAGCATATCGATGACATATGGTAGCTTTCAAGGTATAACAAAGACTTATAACATTTCAGAAATATATCAAAGAACAAAACATGAATAGAAGCTCAAATGTCACATAACGATGCTTTCATTTCATTCTTATCCAAAGCATGCATAGAAACATAGCCAAAGCTTTGGATATCATATCAAACAAATAGAAGGTGAAGTGAGATCATAACATAATATGGTCCATCCATTTCTGAATGACCAACAAACATAAGTCTCCCACGTCTGGGAGCTCCATCCACCCACGTCTGAGTGAAGTCATAGGGGCCCGGCAGAGCATCGCGGGCTCTAAGCATAACTCCCTTTACCATTTCTGGCAAAGGTTCACATTTATCCCATAAACACCGGAGTACAAAGGGATAGTATGAATACTGAAATTAGCATATATTGGAAGCACATGCGGAACAATTAAATGTACATATGCCTTTCGAGTCAATACGATACAAACATAATCTTTCACAATGTATTCAGATTTGAAAGGAAACAAAAGCTAGAGCATACAAGGATTCCAAGAAACCATATATAGCTCAACTGAAATAAGAAAGTTAGATAAGTTCAATGTCCAAAGAAATGAAACTGGAAAAGGCACATATCGAAAGCAAATGCGGAACAATGGGATGCATGTGTCGAATCATTACGATGCAAACATGATCTTTAGATGATAGCTGCAGATGTACAAATAAATAAAGGACAAATGTATACAGGAATTTAAGGTAATAATGTAAAGCTTAAATGAAGTAAGAGTTTTTTTCCAAAATCGATTTCCAAAGAGAAGAAACAAGGAAAGCCGAAATCGACCAAAGCTCGATTCTGGTAGAATTTGATAGGAACATTATATGAACTATTTGGATAACCAATTATGCTCCAATTTATACAAAATAGGTGTCATTAGAAAGCTTTGTCAATCTAGTTTTAGGAAAATTAAGTTTAACAAGAATTGGAATTTACGACAGGGAGTTACAAATAATTTTGTAGCGTAAGGTCTGAAAATATTAGCTATGTTTTACTGAATCCATAGGGTCGATGAAAGCAGATGTTTCAGATAGCAATTGTACTCCAAAAATTTCAAATCAGATATATACAGAAATAATTTCGAGTCTAACTTCGAATAAATCATACTTTGTATCAATCTGAGATCACAGCAGAAAGTTATAAGTAGTTAAGCAACAAGAGGTCAGAAATTTCGGTCCCTGTTTTACAGAATCTGTAGGGTTAATTTAAATAGAAGTCTTAGTAGGCATTTAAACTCCAAATCATTCGATCTTAGTATCAAAATAAAGGTTTTTTTGTCTAATTTCAAATGGAATAGGTTTTGTCTAAATCAGAGTTTATTACAAAATGTTATGACCGAAACATTGCATAGAGGTCAGATTACTGAAAAATTACAAATTCATAGCTTTATATCAAAACGAAAGGAGGTCTGGTTCTCAGTTGAAATCTTTCAAATTTTGCAGAATAAAAATGGAAACAGAGATTAAGGTTACTGTGGGATTGGGTTAGAACACTTGCCTTAAAATTATTTGAATCCCAAATGTGAGAAAATTGATGAAAAACCTCAAGCTCTTCTTCTTCTTCTTCTTCTTCTTTTCTCAAACTCACGTTGGCTGCAACTCTTCAGGTTTGTTTTCTTTAACCTTTCATCTAATTATTTAGGTTTTGGCTAATGTAAAAGTTGCAAGGTGTCATGCATGCATTAAAGGGGCTAGGTGTCATCTTTAGAGCAAAGATAAGTGGCACCAACCTTATGTTAGTTAGTGACACATGTCCACTATATTTTTTATTTTTTTCTAACTTAAATCTGAATCTTTCATAAATTATATCAAACTTCTAATATTTACTCTTAGGTCCCTAGCCATAAACCTTTAATATAATATCATTTAATATAAAATAATTATTAAATATTCCTTATTTTTACAAACAAACCTTTTACTAAATTTTTAAAAATGGGGGATGTTACACTCTCCCCTCCTTAAAAAAAATTTAGTCATCTAAATTTATCATACCTCATTCGACAAAAAGATGAGGATAAGCTTTCATCATTTCTTCCTCAAGCTCCCAAGTTGTTTCCTCTCCAGAATGATATATCCGGATCACTTTAACTAGAGGGATAACCCAATTCCTCAAGATCTTTTCTTTTTTATCAACAATCTGAGTGAGCTCTTCCACATAAGACAAGTCTTTATCAATCACCATCGACTCATACTTAATGATATGAGAGGGATCAGGATCAGGTATATACTTTCTGATCATTGAAACATGAAATATATCATGGATATGGCACAATGATGGTGGCAAGGCAATCCTGTAAGCGACATAACCAACCCTCTCAAGAATCTCAAAAGGTCCAATAAATCTTGGGCTTAACTTTCCTTTCTTCCCAAATCTTACAATGCCTTTAGAAGGGGAGACCTTCAGGAATACAAAATCCCCGATTAGAAACTCAATATTTCGCCTTCTGTTATCAGCATAACTCTTTTGACGATTCTGAGCAGTCTTTAACCTTTTTCTTATAAGTTGAATTTTCTCAGTAGTCTCTTGTACTTTTTTGGTGCTAATAACTTTCTGTCGCCAATTTCTTCCCAACATATAGGCGTCCTACACTTTCGCCCATATAAAGCTTCATAAGGAGCCATCTGAATACTTGAATGATAACTATTATTATAAGTGAACTCAATAAGAGAGATATCTTTATCCCATTCACCTTTCCAATCCATAACATAGGCTCGAAGCAAATCCCCAAGTGTTTGAATGGTTCTTTCTGATTGACCATCAGTTTGAGGGTGATAAGCAGTGCTAAACTTGACTTTAGTACCAATAGATTCCTGTAACCTTCTCCAAAATGTAGATAGAAATCTGGAGTCTCTGTTAGAGATTATCTCCTTTGGAACACCATGAAGTCTTACTATTTCATTTATATATAAATCTGCAAGCCTATCAAGAGAATAAGTCATATTGATCGGTAGAAAATGTGTAGATTTCGTTAACCTATCAATGATAACCCAAATAGCATCATGCTTTCTAGAAGTTCGGGGTAGTCCTGAAATAAAGTCCATGGTAATACATTCCCATTTCCATTCAGGAATATCTAAAAGTTGCAACAAACCTCCAGGTCTTTGGTGTTCTGCTTTGATTTGCTGACAAGTCAAACACTTTGAAACATATATTGCAATATCCTTCTTCATGCCTTCCCACCAATAATGACTTTGGAGATCTCTATACATCTTAGTGCTACCAGGATACATGGTGTACTTTGAATTATGACCATCCCTCAGGATTTGATCTTTGATATCTGAGTCATTTGGAACACATATTCTATCCTTAAATCTCAATAGGCCATCCTCTGAAACTCGAAAATTGACTTTCAATCCCTTTTCTACTTCATTCCTTAAGCAGATCAAGCGTCGATCTTGTAGTTGTCCTCCTTTAATTTGTTGAATGAGATCAGATTGCACTTGGATGGAGGCCATCAATATCATTGAGTCTTGCCCTTTTCTCATAACATTTGAATCATAATTCTCTTCTAATAACTTCAATTGCTTCACAACCAAAGTCGCCATAAAACTTGTAGATTTTCTACTAAGGGCATCTGCTACAACATTAGCTTTACCCGGGTGATATCGAATGGTACAATCATAATCCTTTAGAAGTTCTATCCATCTCCGTTGTCTTATGTTTAACTCTTTTTGAATAAAAATATACTTTAAACTCTTATGATCAGTAAAGATTTCAAATGTTCGTCCATACAAGTAATGTCTCCAAATCTTTAGAGCAAAAACAATTGCTGCCAATTCCAAATCATGAGTTGGATAATTCAGTTCATAACTATTTAGTTGTCTAGAAGCATAAGCAATCACTTTCCTTTCTTGCATCAAAACACATCCAAGGCCCTTTCTTGAGGCATCAGTGTAAACCATAAATCCCTCATCACCACTTGGAATAGTGAGAATAGGGGCACTAGTCAATCTCCTTTTTAACTCTTGAAAACTTTGCTCACAATCATCACCTCATACAAATTTCACATTCTTTTGAGTGAGTTTGGTGAGAGGTTGAGCGATTCGAGAAAATCCCTCCATAAATCTCCTATAATAACCTACCATGCCCAAGAAGCTTCTAACTTCTATCACGTTTGTTGGTACTTCCCACTTAACAATAGCTTCCACTTTCTTTGTATAAACAGATATACCCTTCCCTGAAATCACATGGCCTAAGAAAGCAATTTCATTCAACCAAAATTCACATTTGCTGAACTTTGCATATAACTTCTTTTCTCTTAGTATGGATAATATATTTCTCAAGTGTTCCTCATACTCCTGATTACTCCTTGAATATACTAATATGTCATCAATGAATACAATCACACAATCGTCCAAGAATGGCTGAAATATCCTATTCATCAGTTCTATAAAAGCTGCAGGGGCATTAGTTAAACCAAAAGGCATCACTAAGAATTCATAGTGACCATATCGAGTTCTAAAAGCTGTTTTTAGAATATCCTCCTTCATGATCTTCAACTGATAGTAACCTGACCTTAAATCAATCTTGGAGAATACTTGTGCACCTTGCAATTGATCAAACAAATCATCAATTCTGGGTAGGGGATACTTGTTTTTGATGGTCACCTGATTCAATTGTCTATAATCAATACAAAGTCTTAATGTTCCATCCTTCTTCTTAACTAATAGCACCGGAGCACCCCATGGTGAAACACTGGGTCGAATGAAACCCTTATCTAATAGTTCTTGTAATTGCTTTTTCAATTCCTCTAGCTCGAGTGGTGTCATTCTATAAGGAGGCTTAGATATTGGGGTTGTCCCAGGGACCAAATCAATAGTAAATTCACCCTCTTTATCTGGAGATAAACCAGGCAAATCATCTGGAAATACATTAGGGAACTCTTTGACCACTGTAATTTCATTTAGGTGAGTTTCTTGATTTGAATGCTCCTTTACACACACCATATAACAAAAACAACCCTTATGCATAAAATGATCAGCTTGAAGTGCTGATATCAAGCAAGGAGGCAAATCATGCCTAATACCCTCAAAGTAAAATATAGGCTGATCTGGTATGAAGAAAGTAATTATTTTTATATAGCAATCAACACTAGCATGATAGGAATATAACCAATCCATGGCAAGTATAATATCAAAACCCTGGATCTCTAGGAGAATAAAATCAGCAAGAAGTTCACATTCTCCGATAGAAATCAAACAAGATGGATAAACCAAGTTTGTTGTCAAAGAATCCCCAACAGCAGTAGTTACATATAACATATAATCCAAGGGTCTAGGTTCAATGCCCAAGTAACAAGCAAAGTGTTGTGAAACAAAAGATAAGTTGGAACCAGGATCAAACAAAACTTTTGCATTTCTTTTAGAAACATGAAGAATACCTTCAATCACTGATTTAGAGGCTCTGGAATCTTGTTCAGTAATAGCATATACTCTAGCATGGGCTGTTGACTTAGGAGGCAGTGGCTCTTTCTTCTTGTTCAATGGGCAATCTCTTACTTGATGATCTAATTTCCCGCAAGCAAAACAAGCTCCAATCGTCCGAAAACATTGACTTGTTTCATGATTTAATCCACATTTAGCGCATGAATGAGTCCTCTATGGTGGTTTTTCTTTCTCAAATCTGGACATCTTGACCCTCTTATAGCTTGTTTCAAATTCATTCCCTCTCTTACTTTTGCTGATAAACTTCTTATCTTTCTTGTCCCTGATTTCTTGAATTTCCTCCAAGTCTCTTTCAATTATCAAAGCCCTTTCGACCACATCGGCATAACCATGGAGTTTTAATGCTGATATTCGACTTCTTATAGCTGGCCTTAGACCCCTTTCAAATTTCTTTGCTTTTCTAATTTCATCATCAGTTATATGAGTGGCAAATCTGGAGAGCTCAGTGAATTTAGATTCATACTTTGCAACTGTCAAATTTCCCTGGATGAG
The DNA here is from genome assembly GCF_036884655.1 of Musa acuminata AAA Group. Classification (NCBI taxonomy): domain Eukaryota; kingdom Viridiplantae; phylum Streptophyta; class Magnoliopsida; order Zingiberales; family Musaceae; genus Musa; species Musa acuminata. The sequence goes on along the minus strand of NC_088351.1, from coordinate 19,989,793 downwards.
ATCCAAGAACTCCAATTCTTTATGCTCTCTAATACAATCTGGAAAATATTTATCATTGAACTTTTCTATGAATGTCTTCCATGTGATTGGCTCATGTTTGATTTCAGAAATCCTTTTAATCATTCTCCACCAGTGCTCGGCCTCTCCTTCCAACATAAAGGCTGCAAGAGAAACCTTTTGGTCTTCAGGGCAATTTAAGACATCAAATATTTTTTCTATCTGCATCATCCATCGTTCTGCTGTCATTGGATTAGGCTCACCACTAAAACTAGGAGGACTAAGCTTCTTAAACTGTTCAATTCCCAACCCAGTATGGTTTGATGCTCCCGTTCTATTATTTCCTCATTGTTGGACTTGTTGTTGCATCACTTGTGTCATAGTCTCCAGAGTTCGCATAATTCCACTTAATTGATCAGCAGTAGATGCAATAGGAGAACCAGATGTCCTCGTCATCCTCGCTTCCTAAAACAACAAAAGAATTTTTTTTTTTTTTATCAATATCTGAATAAAATTCACAAAACCACCAAATTCTTTTTGTGTATCTAGCATAACAAAATAATAAAAATAATAATAATCTTAGTGATCCTCAAATCATGCTCTGATACCACTCTGTCACGCCCCCCCGAATTTAATTCTCATTTAGGAGGTGTGAACCTAACTCAAGATTGATAATATTATGATTCAACAAACAATCCAGGATCCAATCACACATTTGAGGTCACTAAGAAAAATATTCAAGTCATTCATCTCTACAATCCACAATTCACATAACCTGTGCAGTTTATAATCATACATCATGTCACTAGAAGATTCTTAAAATCCAAAAGCAACTTAACTAAACCATAACTATATCATAAATCAATAAGCGCGGCAATTAATGCAATCACAAAACCAACATGTACTACATGTTTATATCAGTACACAGTTTAGACTTAACATTTCCAAAATCCTAACGTAAGAGGTACTTTTCAAATATTTATAAGATACATCAATCTAGATTTGTCATTGATATTTCATTAACACCCAAAAAGAACTTATACAACATCAACCTATCAAGTACAAAATATTTGCCCAAAATCTTCTAGTCTTCCACTACCTCAACCCAATTTACACATTTTAGTGAGCGATAAGCTATCCTGAAAAATTTATATAGCAACGGGGTGAGCATATAAAGCTCAGCAAATGACTAACATATCCATAGCAAAGAGGACAGTTTTCAAACAAATGAGGAATCAAAATACAAAGCAGAGATACAAGATGAAACAGTAGCATGTTTTGTTTGAATGCAGAATTACAATATCATATCGTTCGAAGCACGTTTTATTCATACAATCGAGGAAAGGTAATTGGAGCATATCATTGGCATAAGGAGCATATCGATGACATTTGGTAGCTTTCAAGGTATAACAAAGACTTATAACATTTCGGAAATATATCAAAGAACAAAACATGAATAGAAGCTCAAATGTCACATAACGATGTTATATGTGGATGACATCCTGATCATTGGGAATGACCTAGGAATGCTATCCACAGTAAAGGCTTGGTTATCTAGACACTTCTCCATGAAGGAGTTAGGGGAAGCATCTTATTTCATGGGGATTAGAATCTATAGAGATAGATCCAAGAGGATGCTTGGCTTGTCCCAGTCAAGGTACATAGAAACCATTGTCAAAAGGTTTGGCATGGAAAATTCCAAGAGATGTCTCATACCGATGAGACATGGGATATCGCTTTCTACGAGTATGTCCCCAAAGACTCCAAAAGAAAGGGCGAACATGGATATGATACCTTATGCCTCAGCAATCGGGTCTATCATGTATGCCATGCTATGTACTAGGCCTGATATAGCGCATGCTCTGAGTGTCATGAGCAGGTATCAGGTGGATCCAAGCTTGGAACACTGGAAAGTAGTAAAGTGTATCCTTAAGTACTTGAGAAGGACTAAGGATCTTTTACTAGTATATGGAGGTAGTAGCTTTAAATTTGAAGGCTACACAGACTCAAGTTTTCAATCTGATGTCGATGATAGCTAGGCGAATTCAGGGTATGTGTACACCTTGAATGGAGGAGTAGTGTGTTGGAAGAGTTCCAAGAAAGATACTATTGCTGACTCAACCACAAAGGCGGAGTATATTGCTGCATCAGATGCAGCAAAGGAGGGAGTCTGGTTGAAGATGTTCATCATAGATTTGGGAGTCGTCCCGAGTAGCGAGGAGCCGACTTCCTTATATTGCGACAACTATGGGGCGATTACTCAAATAAGGGAACCCGAGTCTTATCAGAAGTGTTCTGAGGAGGTTCCAACTTATTAAAGAGATCATAACCCGAGGAGATGTAGTAGTGGAAAGAGTTTCATCCGAAGATAACATTGCAGATCTACCGACAAAGCCGTTGTCTCATTTTGTCTTTGAGCTTCACAGGGGTCTGATGGGGATCAGACACATAGGTGATTGGCTTTAGGTCAAGTGGGAGATTGCTAGTCATAGGTGCTCAGCAAGCCAATCACGTGAGTGATAGCACGTGTGACTTGATACAGAATCTTTTTGCTTATTATATTTTGGCATATATCACTTTATAACTATTGCATATGTGCATATATATATCATGTCATTGGATTTGTGCAATGGGAATCGGATCGTGATGAGATCACGATAATGAGATCGATTCACCTTTAAACACATATCCTAAATAATCCCGGTCACAAGTTACTCGAGAGGGACATCGTGATAACCGAACAGACTAGTGTGCTGTATACCCGTCCATGTAGGGACACTAGGGACATAGTACAGGTGCTCATTGGAGAATGAGTTCACTGATTGATCCGCTTACGCAATGCTGGATGGTTGATGATGCCTTATTGTCAGACAGTGATTCCGTAGTCCTAGTGGTGTATCTGGTTCTTAGACTTGAGACACCAAGGATATCCTGTATGAGTGCTCCACTCTTTGATACCAGACTTCTAGGTTTGGCTATCCCAGATCTAGTATAGCTGATCATTGGGAGTGGTAGTCGACCTTACAAGGGCTATTGAGTGTCGATAGAGGATCATCCACTCTCAGCATCATGAGAGGGATATTCTATGTGTTCTTGCTCAGACAAATCCCTGACCAGGGTTATTCGAGTTGAGAGAGAAAGAGTTCTTCGGGAGAATCCGATAAAAGCGAGACTCGAGTAGAAACCGTATGGGTCTGTCAGCACCATGCTCGATATACGGTCTCTGGGATATTAGATGGATAAGGGACTATAGGTACACGGTAACCGAGGACAGACAGGTCCAATGGATTGGATTCCCATGTATCCTCTGGGGACTACGGCGTTGTGGCCTAGTACGTCCGTAGTTGATGAGTCAAGTGAATTTTTATAGAGATAATAATTCACTGAGTTAGAAGGAGTTTTGACAGGTATGACTCACAGCCAGCTCGATATTGGGCCTAGAGGGTCACACACATATGGTAGGTATTGCGATGATTAGAGGTTCTGATATGAGATATCTGACGGAGCCCTTGTCTTATTGGATGTAGATCCAATACCCACTAGGGGAGGACCCATTAGGGTTTGACAGGGGACCTCTATAAATAGGAGGGATTCAGAGTCTCATAGGCTAGAGCCTTTGCTTGCCTCTCCTATTCTCCTCCCCCTCTCCACCTCAGAGTAGGCCTGGAGTTTTGAGGAGCATCGTCGCACCCTTGCTGTGTGGATCGTCGCTAGGGAGGAGGACGCTTGACATCCTTCACCCTCTCCTAAGGATCTGCAAGGAAACAGGGATATACGATCTCCCTAGGTAATACGATCTACTCTATACGCAGTTTTAAGTTTAATGGACTTTGCACACCAATCTTTGCACGACGACGAACATCTCTTTGGGAATCAGGGATTTTGTTTTCTTTTTCTTCCGCTGCGCATGTGATGTCGCCCCCAAGATTTCCCAACAAGAGGAACCTAGGAACCCCAACAGATATTGGCATTACAACTAAAGAAAGGGGTATGAAAAGGTGAATTAACATTCATGGCTGTTATGAAGCTAGAGCCACTCAACTAGGAGGCCATTCATGAACCTACTGTGGTGGCTAACATTCTGAAGGAGTTCACAGATGTTATGCCACCCAAGTTGCCGAAGACTCTACCGCCACGCCGAGGCATTGATCATCATATCGAGTTGGAGCCAGGAGTGAACCCTCTAACAAGACCACCATACCACATGCCCCCTCCAGAGTTGGCAGAGCTCATAAAGCAGTTAGGTGAACTACTAAGCAGTGGTCTCATCCATAGTTCCAAAGCATCTTTCGGAGCCCCAGTTCTCTTCCAAAAGAAATAATATGGAAGCCTCTGACTATATGATGATTATTGAGCCCTCAACAAAGTGAACATAGAGGCCAAGCAAGTCAATTACACTCCAACTTCCTTTCCAGGATCAGGGATGGACTATACAGTAATCCCCAAGTAGTGACCTTGATGCAGCTCATCAAAGAAGGCAGGGCACGATGATTTTGGGTCTAGGAAGGACTCGTTTACATAAAAGGGAATAGGGTTTATGTTCCTCGAGTGGACAATTTGAGACGTGAACTCTTAAGATAGTGTCATGATTCCCTTTGGGCTAAACATCTAAGTATTCATAGAACCTTAGCTCTCATGGAGAGGGCCTTCTACTGGCTGAAGATAAGGACTGATGTGGAGGAATATGTTTGAAGGTGTCTCACTTGCCAACAAGAAAAAGTGGAACAACGGAAGCCAGTGGGACTTTTAGAACCGCTGACCATGCTAGAAAGGCAGTGGGAGAGCATTTCCTTGGACTTTATATCAAGCTTGCCGGTAGTAGGGGGACTCAAATCGATACTCGTGGTGGTCGATCGATCGATTTTCAAAGTATGCAACTTTCATTGTTGCACCCCTACACTGTTCAGCAGAGGAGGCGGCCAAGCTGATGACAAAGAATATCGTGAAGTATTGAGGAGTCCCACATAATATCATTAGTGATTGAGACGCTCGGTTCCTGGGATGATTCTGGACCAAGCTATTCAAATTATTGGGGTCTAAGTTATAGTCCTCCACAAGCCTCCACCCCCATACGGATGGCCAAACTGAAAGGATAAACTCGCTCATTGAGCAACACCTTTGGCACTATGTGAGTGCTAACCAATGAGATTGGGTGAAGCTATTGGACATAGCCCAATTCTCGTACAACTTGCATCAGAGCTCTATGTCAAACAAGAGCCCCTTCGAGATCATTATAGGATAACAACCGTCAACTCCTCACACCTTGGCTATCGGGTTTATTAGGAGTAGTCCGTCAACATATCACTTTGTAAAAGAATGGCACCAAAATGCAGATATTACACAGGCTTACTTGGAGAATTTGGCAAAAAAGATGAAGAAGTAGGCCGACTTGGGAAGGCGATCACAGGAGTTCAAAGTTGGCAATTTGGTGTTGGTGAAGCTCCAACCAGCATCACTCCAATTCTTTAGGAACAAAGTACAAAAAGGATTCATGCACAAGTACAAAGGGCCCTTCCCAATTATCAGTAGGGTGGGCAATGTCTCATACAAGTTGTAGTTGTCGGCATGGCACAAAATTCATAATGTTTTTCATGCCAGCAATTTGAAAGCCTACCACTTAGATCCACAAGATACTTCCCAAAATGATCCACTAGAGCCTCCAACGAGAAGCGAGTTGAAACCATTCTGGTGGATCACTAGATAAAGCTACCCAATGGAGCTGAGCAGACCGAGTACTTAGTGAAGTGGCAAAAGCTTATGAATTGAAGCCAATTGGGAGCCCGAAGATGCCATACGACATGAAGAAGCAATCATCAACAACTACCAACAAGCGTCAATGAGGGGCATCAATAGTTTAAGTGGGAGAGAATGTCACGACCGGTCGTCGTGCACTCGCAATAACTTCATTCAACGAACCGTTCGTCACTTTTGCATGCTTGTACAGAGACATGGCAGCCTATTTTGCCTTGGTTTTGTATATTTTTGCTTGTAAAAATACATGTTCGAATAGGTTGCAGTGCTATAGTGTGATCGCTCATTGTGGCGAGCCAAAAAGCTCCAAAATGGCTCTATTTTCATGTGTCGTGAGATGTTTTCTGCAGTGCACTGCAGCACCCAAAACATTACCTATCTCAGCACACTGGAACCCCCTGGGTGGTACAGGGCTAGTTGGGGCTTCGATATATTGTTAGCAGTTGAAAAATCTTCACAAGTTCGCACGATAACTTGACGGGAGCTTGCCTAAGCGCCCGGCACCCGGTGAGCAGTTGTTTGTGGATTTACAACTATTCATTCAACCTTCTAAAGTCCTTAGTTTTCTCCTTCCCCTCTTTTCTCTTATGCATGTAAGGTGCTCGCTGAATTACTTGTAAAGCTTCCCTTTCCGCGAGACGTCGAGACTTGTCCACCATTTGTTTTCGAACTAATCAACTTTCTCTTTTACAGGTCCTTCAGGACCTGAGTGAGGTTACAAATTGGTTGACCTTTGCAGATTCATATCACAAGAGCATATCATTGTTAGGACTCTAGCTTGGAGAGTCCTAATTGAGAGGGACATTCATGTAAAACTATTAGGACTCTAGCTAGGAGAGTCCTAATTGAGAGGGACATTCTATTAGGACTCTAGCTAGGAGAGTCCTAATTGAGAGGGGCATTCATGTAGGAGGTTTTTTCTTAGAGAAGAATTAGGAGTTGTAAGGGAATAGGAGTCTTGAGTAGGAGTCCTATTAGGAGTTGGTTAGAAGTAAGAGTCTTAAGTAGGAGTCATATTAGGAGTTAGGGTTTAGAAGCCCTATAAATAGCCATGTATTCCTTCTCTTTTCTTAAGCAATAGATGAATCTTTTCTGCAGCCTTTGAGCAGCAACTTGGAGGGAGGAACCCCTATAGAGTTCCAAGGAGGCCAATCTCCTAAAGAGATCAACCCCAAGTTTAGAATCTGCAAGGGTTCTAACACCTGGTATCAGAGCAGCCTTCTTGGCATCTCACTGCCCTTCCACTGCTATCCATTAGCCCTCCACAACTGCCCAAAGAAATTCCCACAATTTCTTAAAAGATCATCGCCGAATTCCGCCATCATCTCCACCACCGCGGATCATCCTTTGATCTCCCCGTGAATTGCAACAGGTTCTGGTTTCCTACCTTACTGCTGTTGCAATTTAGTTATCCTTATTTGAAAATCCAAAAAAAAAAAACTGTTCCTATATTGCTGCATAAACCTTTCGTCACAAAGTTTTCATCTCTACGACGAAAGATACATTGTAGAATTCCATCCTCATAGTACCATCTGTTTGATCTTGCTACTATGCTTTTTCTATCCAAATTTCTATGAAATTTTTATGACATCTTTGACACTTCCTAACAGCAGATTTCCCTTTGATTTTTTTAAAAAATTCTCAATATAAATCATTGATCTTTTACGTCAAATCTGCTATACTTGAAAATCTGCACTGTAAAATTTCAGCCGCATAGCATTGTTTGTTTAATCTTGATACTATATTGTTTCTATCCAAATCTCTACGAAATTTTTATGATAGCTTTGACACTTCCTAACAGTGGATTTCTTTGACAACAATTCTACTCTTACAAGACAGCACATACTTGCTGCAACTTCCACTGATTTCTATCAAACCTTTGCTACCATCTACCATAGATCCAAAACATTCATCCATAGCCCTAAAACTCCACTAAACCACACCCTTAAACTGCACCCAAAACAGCTACAAAACAAGCCTAAATTATAGCCTACATCCATCGATCCACCAATCCTTTCGACCATCACTTCTCTCAACTATACATGCCTTTAACCTGACAACAAAAGAGAGATCTTAATATCATAGATTTAAAGGCATATACTATGACATCTAAGGAGGCAATCAATGCTAAATTCGAAGCCTTGGAGGCACGAATGAAGGATAAGCTTCGGACGCTCTTTATCGAACTCAGATTGGGCCGACCACTAAGCCCGAAAAAATCATATCACGGAGAGAGCTTTGCCCAATCACACCAGGCTCGAAGAGATGAGTTCCAAGGGAGGGGAGGCTATAGGACTGAACCCAACTATCCATGCATGAGAGTGTACTTCCCTAGATGGGAAGAAGGAGACCCGATTGGTTGGATCTCGCGCGCGGAGCGATATTTTCAGTACCACAAATCCGCGGATGCATCTATGGTGAAAATTGCAGCTATACATCTTGAAGGGGATGCTATACAGTGGTTTGACTGGTTTGAACATACTTATGGAGCCCTTTCATGGCAACAATTCAAAGAAGGACTACTGATCCGCTTCAGACCAACCGATTACGAGAATATTGATGGACAACTAGCAAAGATCCGACAAACTTCCACCATTCAGGAGTACCAAACTAGGTTTGAATAGTTATCTAATCAAACTCATGATTGGTCTCAAAAATAGCTATTGAGGACCTTCATTGAGGGCTTGAAGCCGGAGATCCGAGGAGAAGTTAAAGCGCGACAACCGTATACGCTTATGGCAGCTATCTCTTTCGCACGACATCAAGAGTAGCAATTGAACCATGAAGCTCGAAGGACTAGGGTCGCTCGTCAACCAATAATATTGAAGCCCTCAGCCCCCCCTATTATTGACCAAGTCCCTACACCAAAGAGGTTAATAAGAGAAGAGCTTCGGGAGCGATATGCGAAGGGGTTATGTTGGCATCGTGACGAGCCGTGGAGCCGTGAGCATCGCTGTAGTAAAGGAGGAGTTCTTATGATTGAACCGATAGAAGGAGAGGTCATTGAACATTCAGAAGAGAGCCTTCAACATAAAGAAAAAGATGCAGAAGAAGAGCCACAACCGACCGAAGTTATGGTACATACACTAGTTGGCTACTCAAACCCGCAAACGATGAAAGTTGGAGGCCTTCTCAAACAACAACCGATCACTGTTCTCATCGACACGGGCAGCACTAATAACTTCCTAAATAGTATGGTTACTGCCCATATGAACTTACCTATTGAGAATTGCAGCAGGTTTGTCGTTAAGGTCGCCAACGGACGGATTTTGAAGTGTGATCATAGGTGCCCGCAGGTGAAACTATTGCTGCAGGACCAAGAGATAATTGCAGATTTCTTCCTCCTCCCTCTTGATGATCATGAGGCCATACTCAGAATTAAATGGTTGATGACATTAGGTGATATTTCTTGAAATTTTATGCAACTATTTATAAAATTTTACAGTAAGGAGAAACAAGTGGTACTGCATGGGAAACATGAGGGCGACGTAACGATGATTTGCACACAACAAATGGAGAAGGTTTTGCATAAAGTATGTAGGAGCTTTTTGGTACAACTTGAGAAGCAAATTAAAGGAGAGCCAATAGAATTTGAAGATCCAAACCTATTTCCTTTGCTTGCTGAATTTTCAGATATATTTGACGAGCCGCATGACCTAACTCTTACTCGTCGGCATGATCATTGTATAATAATTTTTCCAATCAAATATCCAACAAATACTCAGCCATATCGGTATCCACATCTCCAAAATGATGAAATAGAAAGGATTTTAAAAGAGATGCTTGAAATAGGAGTTATTCGGCCAAGTTGCAACCTCTACTTTTCACCGGTGCTACTTGTACACAAGAAGGACGGAACATGGCGAATATGCGTTGATTACCGAGCTCTCAATGGCATAACCATCAAGAACAAATACCTTATTTCAATAGCAGATGAATTGCTAGATGAAAGGGAGCACAAATCTTCACAAAGCTGGACCTTCGATCCGGGTATTATCAAATACGAGTGTATGAAGAAGTCATACCGAAAACCGCCTTTCGAACACACAATGGCCACTATGAATTTTTACTTTCTTCAACAAAAGGTGAAATATCTTGGGCATATCATATCAGAGGAAGGTGTGACGGTGGACCCCTTCAAAATTGAAGCAATGCAAAACTGGTGGCCTACCCCGAGGAACATAAAATTGCTACATGGCTTTTTGGGTTTAACATGCTACCACCGTAAGTTCGTGAAAAACTATGGAAAGATCAGTGCACCACTTACTTCATTACTGGAAAAAGATGTCTTCCAATGGTCGGACAGAGCCTCCACTGCCTTCGACAAACTTAAGGCAGCCATAATGACGACGCCGGTGCTAGCGCTACCATATTTCAACCGACCCTTCATCATTAAGGCCGATGCATCTGGAGACAGAATGGGAGACATTCTCATGAAAGATGATCGACCACTCACATACATTAGCAAGACATTATCTCCCCCCTATCAAAATATGTTAACATATGATAAGGAGATGCTCGCCATTGTGCACGCAGCAACGAGGTGGAGATCATACTTGATCAGATGATACTTTCAAATCAAGACCGACCATAAAAGCCTAAAATATCTCTTGGAGCAGAAGATATCTTCCCCCGAGTAGCAAAAATAGGTAACAAAACTTCTTGGATTTGATTATGAAGTAACTTACAAAAGGTGGAAAGAGAATGTTGTTGCAGATGTGCTTTCGCAGCTACCTGAGCAAGCTGAATTTTCGATCATTTTACTTCCAACCAGCGACTTCCTTACAGATATTAAGCTGGAATGGCAGGAAGATTCGGAGACCAGTAAGATACAAAAAAAATTAGAGGAAGCACCAAGCTCCCCGGCTCATTATAATCGGGACTCAAAAGAATTATGCTATAAGGGACGCATTGTGCTTATGACAAATTCTACTTGCATCTTCAAGAGCAGATTTTGGACAAAGTTATTCCATATGCAGGGTACTAAATTGAAAAGGAGTATGACATATCACCCACAAACCAACAGCCAGATGGAAGATTTAAATAGGTGCTTGGAGACAGCCCAAATCCACCCACCAAATATGACTACCGAAAGAGAACTCCAGACCCAGCTAAGTGCCATTATTGATCGACGGATCATGACTCGACGATGACGACCCGCTAATGAAGTGCTAATATAGTGGGCGAACCTACCAATAGAAGATGCCACTTGGGAGAACTATGACGACTTGAAGATCAAATTCCTAGAATTCACGAATCATCAGCCTCGAGGACGAGGCTGATTTGAAGAGGGTGGGTCTGTTAGGACTCTAGCTTGGAGAGTCCTAATTGAGAGGGACATTCATGTAAAACTGTTAGGACTCTAGCTAGGAGAGTCCTAATTGAGAGAGACATTATGTTAGGACTCTAGCTAGGAGAGTCCTAATTGAGAGGGGCATTCATGTAGGAGGTTTTTTCTTAGAGAAGAATTAGGAGTTGTAAGGGAATAGGAGTCTTGAGTAGGAGTCCTATTAGGAGTTGGTTAGAAGTAAGAGTCTTAAGTAGGAGTCCTATTAGGAGTTAGGATTTAGAAGCCCTATAAATAGCCATGTATTCCTTCTCTTTTCTTAAGCAATAGATGAATCTTTTCTGCAACCTTTGAGCAGCAACTTGGAGGGAGGAACCCCTATAGAGTTCCAAGGAGGTCGATCCCCTGAAGAGATCATCCCCAAGTTTAGAATCTGCAAGGGTTCTAACAATCATGACTTAGGCAATCCTAGCTAAGTCTTTGAAGTTGGTGCAAGGGTGCTTCACGACTTAGGCAACTCAAGCTAAGTTCATGTCTTGGTCGCAAGGGTGCCTCACGACTTAAGCAATTCCAACTAAGTCCATAACAATGCGACCGCTATAAATAAGAGAGAACCAAATGTTAGGATCAAGAGCACTAAGAGGGGGGGGGGTGAATTAGTGCAGCCGAAAACTTTTATTGGTTTAAAATGATGTTTGTATGATGAAAGTGTTTTCGATGGAAACTGTTTCGGAAAGTTCTTCAACTTAAGATCAAACAAAAGTATAGTTGAAGTAAAGAAACAAAGGTAGTTTGCAGTTAAGATAGAGAGCAGAATATAAATGCAAACCGAGATTTAGAGTGGTTCGGTCAATCTTGACCTACATCCACTTTTGGCTTCCTCCTCCGATGAGGTCAACGACGTCCACTAGAGGCCTTTCTTCAATAGGCGAAGGTCAACCACCCTTTTACAACTTTACTCCTTTTGGCGGGTTTAGGAGACAACCCTTATAGATTTCCACTCCTCTCTTGAATGATCAAAACTTAGAAGAAAAGAGGGAGAATAACTTCTAGCATTTTACAACACTTTTAAGCTCTCAAATTCTCAGAATAAATGGAAGCTTTCGATGCCCTTTCATGCAGGAAAGGGTGGGGTTTATATAGGCCCCAACTGGTTTGAATTTGGAACACAAAAGTGTCATCTCCCATATTTCGGGGGTCCTGGCGGTACCATTGTCAGAACTGGGCGATACTACTGCTTGACACAACTCTAAGACCGAGCTCAGACGATACCACCACCTGACAGGGGTGGTACCACCGCCTGACTTCGCTTAGAAACCGAGCTCAGGCAGTACCATCGCTTGACAAGGGAAGTATGATAGAACCCTTGCAGATTCTAAACTTAGGGTTGATCTATTTAGGGGATCGGCCTCCTTGGAACTCTATAGGGGTTCCTCCCTCCAAGTTGCTGCTCAAAGGCTGCAGAAAAGATTCAATTGTCAAAATAGGATGAATACATGGCTATTTATAGGGTTTCTAAACCCTAACTTCGAATATGACTCCTACTCAAGACTCCTACTTCTAACCAACTCATAATAGGACTTCTACTCAAGACACCTATTCCTTTACAACTCCTAATTCATCTCTAAGAAATAACCTCCTAACCCTATCCTGCCTCTTCACCTCTTTAATAGGGGTCGGCTTAGGTAGGTTTTACATGAATGTCCCTCTCAATTAGGACTCTCCTAGCTAGAGTCCTAACAGACCGTCCTCTTCAAATCAGCCTTGTCCTCGAGGATGACGATTCATGAATTTTGGGAATTTGATCTTCAAGTCATCATAGTTCTCCCAAGTGGCATCTTCTATTAGTAGGTTCACCCACTGTATTAGCACTTTAGTAGTGGGTCATCATCGTCGAGTCACAATCCGTTGATCAATAATGGCACTTGGCTGGGTCTGGAGTTCTCCATGGATAGTCATATTTGGTGGGTGGCTTTGGGCTGTCTCCAAGCACCTATTTACAACTTTTGTCTAGCCGTTGATTTGTGGGTGATATGCCATACTCCTTTTCAATTTAGTATCCTGTATATGTAATAACTTTGTCCAAAATCTGCTCGTGAAGATGCAAGTAGAATTTATCATAAGCACAATGCGTCCCTTATAGTGTAATTCTTTTGAGTCCTAATTGTAATGAGCCACGGAGCTTAGTGCTTCCTTCAATTTTTTTATAATCTTACTAGTCTCTGAATCTTCCTGCCATTCCATCTTAATATCCTTAAGGAAGTCGCTGGTCGGAAGTGAAATGGCCGAAACTTCAACTTGCTAGGGTAGCTGCGAAAGCGCATCTGCAAGAACATTCTCTTTCCGCTTTTTATAAATTATTTTATAATCAAATCCAAGAAGTTTTGTTACCCATTTTTACTGCTCAGGGGATGATATCTTTCTCTCCAAAAAGTACTTGAGGCTTTTATGGTCGGTTTTAATTTGAAATCGTCGACCAATCAAGTAGGGTCTCCACCTCGTTGCTGCACGCACAATGGCGAGCATCTCCTTATCATATGTTGACTTATTTTAATGGGAGGGAGATAATGCCTTGCTAGTGTATGCAAGTGGTCGACCATCTTGCATGAGAATGGCTCCAATTCCGACTCCAAATGCATCGGCCTCAATAATGAATGGTCGGTTGAAATCTGGTAGTGTTAGCACCGGCATTGTCGTCATGGCTGTCTTAAGTTTGTCAAAGGCAGCGGAGGCTCTGTCTAACCATTGGAAGACATCTTTTTCCAGTAAGAAAGTAAGTGGTGCATTGATCTTTCCATAGTTTTTCATGAACTTATGATAGTAGCCTGTTAAACCCAGAAAGCCATGTAGCAATTTTATGTTCCTCGGGGTAGGCCAGTTTTGCATTGCTTCAATTTTGAAGCGGTCCACTATCACACCTTCCTCTGATATGATATGCCCAAGATATTCCACCTTTTGTTGAAGAAAGCAAAAATTCGTAGTGGTTGTGTGTTCAAAAGGTGTTTTTCGGTATGTCTTCTTCGCATACTCATATTTGATGATACCCGGATCAAAGGTCTAGCTTTGTGAAGATTTGTGCTCTCTTTCATCTAGCAATTTATCTGCTATTGGAATAAGGTATTTGTCCGTGATGGTTATGCCATTGAGAGCTCGGTAATCAACGCATATTCGCCATGTTCCGTCCTTCTTGCGTACAAGTAGCACTGGTGAAGAGTAGAGGTTGCAACTTGGCCGAATAACTCTTGTTTCGATCATCTCTTTTACAATCCTTTCTATTTCATCCTTCTGGAGCTATTGATATTGATATGGCAGAGTATTTGCCGGAGGTTTGCCTGAAAGAATCATTATATAATGATCATGCCGACGGGTAAGAGGTAAGTTGTACGGTTCGTCAAATATATCTGAAAATTCAGCAAGCAAAGGAAGTAGGTTTAGATCTTCAAATTCTATTGGCTCTCCCTTAGTTTGCTGCTCAAGTTGTATCAAAAATCTGCTGCATGCTTTATGCAAAACCTTCTCCATTTGTTGTGTGCAAATCATCGTTACGTCGCCCCCACATTTCCTGTTCAATATCACATATTTCTCCTTACTGTAAAATTTCATAATTAGTTGCATAAAATTCCAAGAAATATCACCTAATGTCGTCAACCATTTAATTATGAGCATGGCCTCATGGTCATCAAGAGGGAGAAGGAAGAAATATGCAATTATCTCTTAGTAAGGCCTCGTGATCAGCAATAGTTTCACTTGCGGGCGCCTACGATCATATTTCAAAATCCATCCATCGGCGACCTTAACGTCAAACTTGTTGCAATTCTCGATAGGTAAGGCAATTTGGATAGTAACCTTACTGTTTAGAAAGTTATTAGTACTACCCATGTCGATGAGAATAGTGATCGGTTGTTGTTTGAGAAGGCCTCCAACTTTCATCGTTTGCGGGTTTGAGTATCCGGCTAGTTTATGTACCGTAACTTCGGTCGATTGTGGCTCTTCTTCTGCATCTTCTTCTTCATGTTCAAGGCTCTCTTCTGGATGTTCAATGACCTCTTCTTCTATTGGTTCAATCATAAGAAGTCTCCCTTTACTACAGCAATGCTCATGGCTCCACAACTCGTCACAATGCCAACATAACCCCTTCGCATATCGCTCCCGAAGCTCTTCTCTTGTTAACCTCTTTGGTGTAGGGACTTGGTCGATAGTAGGGGGGGCTGAGGGCTTCAATATTACTGGTTGAGGAGCGACCCTAGTCCTCTGAGCTTCATGGTTCAATTGCTCCTCTTGATGTCGTGCGAAAGATATGACTGCCATAAGCGTATATGGTTATCATGCTTTAGCTTCTCCTCGGATCTCCGGCTTCAAGCCCTCAATGAAGGTTCTCAATAGCTATTTTTGAGACCAATCATGAGTTTGATTAGATAACCTTTCAAACCTGGTTTGGTACTCATAAATGGTAGAGGTTTGTCAGATCTTTGCTAGTTGTCCGCCAATATTCTCGTAATCGGTTGGTTTGAAGCGGATCAACAGTCCTTCTTTGAATTGTCGCCATGAAAGGACTCCATAAGTATGTTCAAACCAGTCAAACCACTGTATAGCATCCCCTTCAAGATGTATAGCTGCAATATTCACCATAGATGCATCCGCGGTTTTATGGTACCGAAAATATCGCTCCGCGTGCGAGATCCAACCAATCGGGTCTCCTTCTTCCCATCTAGGGAAGTCCACTCTCATGCATGGATAGTTGGGGTTGGTCATAGATCTTTCCCTCTCTTGGAAGTAATATCTTTGGGCTTGGTGCGATTGGGCAAAGCTCTCTCCTTGATGTGATTTCTTCGGGCTTAGTGGTTGGCCCAATCTGAGTTTGGTAAAGAGCGTCCAAATCTTATCCTCCATTCACGCCTCGAAGGCTTTGAATTTAGCATTGATTACCTCCTTAGATGTCATAGTATATACCGCCAAATCTGTGATGTTAAGATCTCTCTTTTATTGTTGGGTTAAAGGCATGTATTGGTTGAGAGAGGTGATGGTCGAAAGGGTTGGTAGATTGGTGGATATAGGCTACGATTTAGGCTTGTTTTGTGGCTATTTTGGATGCAGTTTGAGGGTGTGGTT
Source organism: Musa acuminata AAA Group (assembly GCF_036884655.1). Lineage (NCBI taxonomy): Eukaryota > Viridiplantae > Streptophyta > Magnoliopsida > Zingiberales > Musaceae > Musa > Musa acuminata. Next base: position 19,973,649 of record NC_088351.1, on the reverse strand, counting down.
TGGTGGAGTTTTAGGGCTATAGATGAAAGTTTTGGATCTGTGGTAGATGATAGCAAAGGTTTGATAGAATAAGTGGAAGTTGCAGCAAGTATGTGCTGTCTTGTAAGAGTAGAATTATCGTCGAAGAAACAACGGTTTCTCGATGTAATTTCCACCAAAAACTTGAGAGAATTGAGGTGGGAATCGATAGCAAAATCATAGTTTATATGACAGCAAGGATATCTAATTTAATCAAGAAAATTTTGGCAGTATAACAGCAAGGAAATTGGTGCAAGTTGTGATTGCAGAATTCTCGTCGAGAAATTTCAACGGGTTACGATGAAAATTTGCAGCAGCATAAAATCATTTTTAGAGATAAATTTCTTAATAGATCAATTTTAGATGGAAGCCAAGATGATCTATGAAGTGTATAAGAAATTTCATTCAAAAAATATTGCAAATAGATGGGTTAAGGCAACAATATGCGGCTGAAATTTTCTGCAGCACAGATTTTTAAGTATAGCAGATTGGACGAAAAGATCAGTGGTTTATATTGAGAATTTTTAAATGAAACCAAAGGAAATTCCACTATTAGGAAGTATCAAAGCTATCATAAAAATTTCATAGAGATTTGGATAGAAACAATGTAGTATAAAGATCAAACAAACAGTGCTATGCGGCTGAAATTTTACAGTGCAAATTTTCAAGTATAGCAGATTAGACGTAAAATATCAATAGGTTATATTGAGAATTTTTTGAAAAAACCAAAGAAAATATACTATTAGGAAATGTCAAAGATTTCATAAAAATTTTGTAGAGATTTGGATAGAAAAAATGTAGTAGCAAGATCAAACAGACGGTGCTATACGGTTAGAATTCTGCAATGTATCTTTCGTCGTAGAGATAAAAACTTTATGACGAATAGTTCATGCAGCAATATAGGAATAATTTTTTTGAGATTTTCAAATAAGGATAACTAAATTGCAGTAACAGTAAGGTAGAAAATCAGAACCTGTTATAATTCACGGGGAGATCAAAGGATGATCCGTTGTAGTGGAGATGATAGTGGAATTTGGCAACGATCTCTTAAGCAATTATGAGAATTGCTTTGGGTGGTTGTGGAGGGTTGATGGATGGCTGTGGAAGGGCAGCGAGATGCCAAGAACGCTGCTCTGATACTAGGTGTTAGAACCCTTGCAGATTCTAAACTTGGGGTTGACCTCTTTAGGGGATCGGCCTCCTTGGAACTCTATAGGGGTTCCTCCCTCCAAGTTGCTGCTCAAAGGCCGTAGAAAAGATTCATCTACTGCTTATCAAAAGAGGAGGAATACATGGCTATTTATAGGATTTCTAAACCCTAACTCCTAATAGGACTCCTACTCAAGACTTCTAGTTCTAACCAACTCCTAATAGGACTTCTACTCAAGACTCCTATTCCTTTACAACTCCTAATTCATCTCTAAGAAACAACCTCCTAACCCTAGCTGGCCTCTTTACCTCTTTAATAGGGGTCGGCTTAGGTAGGTTTTACATAAATGTCCCTCTCAATTAGGACTCTCCTAGCTAGAGTCCTAACACGGTACCATAGCTTGACTTTGCTCGGAGATCGAGTTCAGGTGGTACCACCGCCTGACAGGGGCGGTACCACCGCCTGACTTCGTTCGGAGATTGAGCTTCTGGGTGGTGCCACTATCGGCCAGGAAATCTGGGTCCGAATGAGCTAATCCATTCAGCCCAATTTGGGTCTGTCATGGGCCCAATTGGCCCCAGATTAAGTTAATGGGATCACCTCCGATTGCTAACTTAATCTTTATGCTAACTATGACATTTAAGACCTTAATACTGCAACTCTTGTTTCGGTGCGTCAATCGCTTCTTCCAGTGAGCTTCTGGCAAACTTTCGGCAAACATCTGACGAACCCTCGGCGATGCTCTGACGAACTTCCAATAAACTCCTGGACTTGCGACGATCCTCTTGGCGAGTTCCGACGAGCTTCTTTGGCAAGCTCCTGGACTTCTCAGATTTATCCGACGACTATCTGGACTTCCGTCAAACTCTTGAACCCCCAATGTGATCTTGGTCATGAATCCGGCGCAACACCTGCTTCATGTCTTATTGCCATCATAGTTAATCTTGTACACTTATCTCAACATATGGATTAGATAACCAAATGACAATTGACTTCTGTTGAATCTCGGATTTTGATGATGAAGTCAATTGTCATTTCTTATCTAATCTATATGTTGAGATAAGTGTGCAGGATTAACTACGATGAAAATAAGATATGCAATAGGAGTTCCGCCGGAGTCAAGACAATGATCACATTGGGAGTTCGAGAGTTCGACGGAAGTTCGGACAATCGTCGGAGGTTCTGCGGGAACAAATCCGAGAAGTCCATGAGCTTGCCAAAGAAGCTCGTCGGAACTTGCCAAGTGGATCGTCACAAGTCCAGGAGTTTGCCGGAAGTCCGCAAGAGCATCACCGAGGGTTCATCGGATGATCGACGGAAGTTCGTCGGAAGCTCATCGGAAGAAGCGATAGACGCACCGAAGCAAGTTGTAGTAAATATCTTATGAAAAATCGTAGTTAGCACAATGATTAAGTTGGAAATGGGAGGTGATCCCACTAACTTAATCTTGGGGCAATTGGGCCCCTGAAAAACCCAAATTGGGCCGAATGGATCAACCCATTCGGACCCTGATTTCTGCCAAGTGGTTCAACCGCCTCAGTCAGGCGGTGGCACTGCCTAAGCTCAATCTTCGAGCTCTAACAGGAGGTGCAACCGCCCCTAACAGAGGTGGCACCGCCTGGGCTCGGTCTCCGAGCTCTGGTTGAGCGGTGCAACCGCCTCAGTCAGGAAGTGGCACCGCCTGAGCTCGGTCTTCGAACTCTGGCAGGAGGTGCAACCACCCCTGACAGGAGGTGGCACCGCCTAGAGGCTCAGTCTTCGAGCTCTACAAGGTGGTGCTGTAACATCCCTCATTTCTGAATTTTCATATAAGTTTCTAGTTGTAATATAAGTATCTATTTTAAATTTGGCCAAAATATGAATATGAGAACTTATTCATAAGATTTGGGGGATTTGTTCAAAAAGAAAAAAAAAATCTGAGGACATATGTAAACCCTGAGGACCTAATCGTAAATATAATAATATAAGGACTAAACTACAAAATACACAAAAATACAAATCCCACCGTTTAAGCCTCTCTGCCTTCATTCATAAGGAACCAGAGAAGGTAGCTGCGTGGAAGAACAGGAGAAAGAAAGAAAGAAGAAGAGAAGAAAAAGGGGGAAGAAGAAGAAGAAAAAAATTTGGGGCTTTGGGGTTTCTTGCTCAAATCTTCTCATTTAGGGTCATAATTCTCAAAGGTAAGTGTTCTAATCCCATCCTACAGAATTATTAGTCTTTGATCTCATATTTATTCTGAATTATTCGAAAGATTTCAGCATAGAACTTGATATTTCTCTTGTTAGATACAAAAATCATGGATCTGAAATTTTTTGGTAAACTGACCCCTATACATTGTTTCATCCATAACTTTTAGCACCAAATATACATTTAGGCAGGAACTTATTTATTTGAAAGTATACTCTTATACCTTCCTTTTGACACTGATTTTGAAAAGTTTGGACTCCGAATACTTACCCAAACGTCTGTTTCAATTGAGCCTATGGATGCTGCAAAACAGAGATCAAAATTTCTGACCTTTCGATACTAAAATGCATATAAGTCCCTGTTGGAAATTCTGATTTGTACCAAACTGATTTCATTTGAAACTAGACTTATAAACCTTTCTTTTGATATATAGATTGAAAATTGTGGAACTCAAATTCCTATTCTGCTATCTATTGATTCCGCCTTATGGATTCTGCAAAACAGTGATTTAGTTTTTTGACCTTCGGTCACTAAATCAATATTAACTCTTTGTTGGAAACCTTGATTCGTATGAAACTTATTTCCACAGAAAATAGATTGATATATCTTTCGACAGTAGCTTTCTTAAGGGTATTGGAGCATAATTGATAATCTAAAGTATTTGTTCAATGTGCCTCTTGAATCCTGACGGAAATCGAGCTTTGGTCGATTTCACGTATTCTGTTTCATTCGTTTGGAAATATATTCCATTCAGTCCCCTTCGCTCAATTGAGGCTTATGTTAGTGCTTGAATTCTAGTTTGCTCTTGCCTATAAATTATTTACATTCTTAAAATATTTTTGTGTAACGTTTATGCTATATCGCATTGACACATATAGGCACATGTATATCTCATTGTTCCGCATTTGCTTTCAATATGTGCCTATTCTAGTTTCATTCCTTTGGATATTGAATTCATCTAACCTTCTTATTTGAATTGAGCTACATATGATTTCTTGGAATCCTGGTATACTCTTGCTTTCATTTCATTCCAAATCTGAATACATTTGTGATAGATTGTTGCTTGCATCGTATTGACTCGTAAAAGCGCATGTACGTTTTGTTGTTCCACGTGTGCTTCTGATATATGCTATTTATTATTCATACTATCCTTTTGTACACAGGTGTTGTGGGATAATGTGAACCTTTGCCTGAAATGGTAAAGGGAGTTATGCATAGAGCCTGCGATGCTCTGTTGGCCCCCTCTAACTTCACCTAGACGTGGGTGGATGGAGCTCTCAGCTGTGGGAGACTTCTGTCCAGTGGTCATTCAGAAATGGATGAATCACATTTTGTCTATGGTCCCACTACACCTTCTGTATGTTTGATATGATAGCCAGAGCTTTGGTTATGTGTTTTTGTACATGCTTTGGATAAGATTGACATGAATGTAACGTCAAAGACGACGTTTAAGCTTCTGTTTGGTATTTGTTATTGATATACTCTGAAATGTTCCATACGCCATTGATATGCTCCGGAACATTTCATATGCCACTAATAAGCTCCGAAACATTTCATTTGTTATTTATATGCTCCGAAATGTTTCATTCATCGTTGATATACTTCAAAATGTTCCATACGCCGTTGATATGCTCCGGAACATTTCATACCCATTGATAAGCACCGAAATGTTTTATTCATTGTTGATATGCTTCGAAATGTTCCATATACCATTGATATGCTCCGAAACATTTCATACGCCATTGATAAGCTCCGAAATGTTTCATTCATTGTTAATATGCTTCGAAATGTTCCATACGCCATTGATATGCTCCGGAACATTTCATACGTCATTGATAAGCTCCGAAATGTTTCATTTGTTATTGATATGCTCCGAAACGTTTCATTCGTTGTTGATATGCTCCAATTACTCTATGCTCCATCTGTTATGAACCAAATATGTTTGATTAAAATGTCATTTGTGATTTTGAATCTAATGATATTACATCTATGAATTCTTATATTCTGCCTTGCATTTTGAAACTTTATCTCTTTGGAAATTGTCCTCTTTTGACATGGATATATTAGTCACTTGCTGAGCTTTATATGCTCACCCCGTTGTTGTATAAATTATTCAGGATAGCTTGTCGCTTGCTTAAATGTTAAGATTGGGCTGAGGCATTGGAAAGCTAAAAGATTTTGGGCAGATCTTTATTAGTATATATGTTTTTGTTGTATAAGTACACTCTGCATCTAATGAAATGTTGACGATGAATCAAAACTTGTGGATGTTGTATAAGTTTAAAGGACCTCTCATGTTTAGGATTCTGGAATGTTAAGTTTAATTCGTGTAACGATATGAACTTATGGTAAACATTGGTTTTGTGACTGTATAGACTCCCACACTTGTGAATTTATGTTGTGGTTATTAATTTGGTGAGTTAGGTTCAGATTTTATGAATCATCGAGCAATGTGTTGTATGTTTATGAACTGCACAGGGTTGATAAATTTATAGATTATAGAGGTGAAATTTTGACTTGAATGTTTTCTTAGTGACCTCAAATGTTAGTTTGGATCCTGGATTGATTTGTTTTCTTAAATTTTAATATCATGGATAATTTTTTTTTGAGGGGCGTGATAGGTGCAACCGTTCCAGTCAGGGGGTGCAACTGCTAGATCCCGGAATTCTGGGAATTGATAGTTTTGAGCTCTAATTTCAAACTGGGTTGGGGCCTATAAATACCCCACCCATTCAGCACTAAAAGTAAACATACACACACCAAAATCCTGATCTTATTCGGTGATTCTTAGAGCTCAAAATTGTTGTAAAGGCCAAAAGTTCTTCTCCCTCTTTTCTTCCAAGTTCTGATCTTTAAAGAGAGGAGAGAAAATTCTGTAAGGGTTATCTCCTAAGCCCATCAAAAGGAGTGAAACTGTAAAAGGGTGGTTGACCTTCGCCTATTGAAGGAAGGCCTCTAGTTGACGTCGGTGGAGGAAGCCAAAAGTGGAGTAGGTCAAGATTGACCGAACCACTCTAAATATCGGTTTGCATTTACTTTGAGCATCTTATCCTTACTGCAAATCTCCTCAAAAGCTTACTGCTTTCTGCGCATATACGATTGGGTTTCATGCTTTACACTTTCCGAATCGGCGTGTAGATGTAAATCAATTTTATCGTACGATCATCATATTTTAGTTTTCATTTACGTTTTGATTTTTATTACGTTTTGCTTTAACTGCATCTCGCTTAATCAAGTGATTTACGAATCAGCATTTAGACGTAAATCAGTTTTTTCGTACGAATATCATATTTCAGTTTGCGCCTACTATCTGATTTGAACCATAACTGCAAACTGCACTTATATCTTTGTTGCATCTCGCTTAATCAAAAGTTAAAGTGATTTACGAATCAGCTTTCCTACCGAAATCACTTTTATCGAATGAATGCGATTTTTATCGTAGAAGGTTTTCCGCTGCACTAATTCACCCCCCCCCCCCCCCCCCCTTAGTGCTCTTGATCCTAACAATTGGTATTAGAGCGGGGTTAACTCTCAAACGGATTAAAACCCAAGAGAGATGGCATACGCCGGAAACCAAGAGGGCCATTCTATTACACATCCACCCATGTTCAATGGGACGGACTACACCTATTGGAAGACCCGAATAAGGATCTTTTTTATTTCTATGGATTTTGAACTTTGGAATCTGTCGAAAATGGATTTTCGAAGTCTTCTCTTCCAATGATCGATTGGAATAAATTGGAGAAGAAGGCTTTCGCTCTTAATGCAAAGGCTATGAATGCCTTATTTTGTGCGCTTGATAAAAATGAGCTCAACCGTGTTTCGGTTTGTGATACCGCATTTGATATTTGGCACACACTCGAAGTGACTCACGAAGGCACAAGTAGACTGAAAGAGTCAAAAATCAATCTTTTGTTACATTCTTTCGAACTTTTTCGGATGAAACCGAGTGAGACTATTGGCGACATGTTTACCCGTTTCACGTATGTCGTCAACGGTCTAAAAGGACTCGGAAAAAGTTTTTCGGATTTTGAGCTCGTAAATAAGATTCTAAGATCCCTTCCTAAGAGTTGGGATCCTAAAGTCACTGCTATTCAAGAGGCGAAAGATCTAAACAACTTCCCTCTTGAAGAACTAATCGGGTCATTAATGACCTACGAAATGACTTGCAAAGCTCATGAAGAGCAAGAAGACATCCTTCCAAAGAACAGGAAGGATATGGCACTTAGAACTTCAGAAGACCACTTGAGAGAAAACTCAAGTGATGAGGACTGTGATGATGACTTGGCACTTCTAACAAGAAAATTTAAAAAATTCATTAAAAGAAACAAGTTTAAGAATGACACAAAAAATAAACTTGAACCCAAGAAGGACCAAGTTATTTGCTATAAGTGCAAGAAGCCGGGACACTACAAGAGTGATTGTCCCTAAGTCAAAAAGAGAACATCAAAGAAGAATGCGCTCAAAGCAACATGGGATGACTCGAGCGCGTCTGAAGAAGAGGAGTCCAACACCGAGCAAGTTGCCCATTACGCCTTAATGGCCATCGGAGAGGAGGTAACGAATTTAATAGATGCAGATTTATCATTTGATGAATTATTAAATGCCTTCCATGACTTATTTGATGAATGCACGATTATTAGTAGAAAATACAAATTGCAAACAAAGGAGCATGATAGTCTTACTTGTAATTTCGATAAGTTAAAAACTGAATGTCATGATAGTTTAGGTTCATGCATAAAATGCCATGATCTAGAAACTCTCCAAAAGGAAAACTTGCTACTTAAGGACACCTTGAAGAAATTCGAGGTTGGTAGCAAGTCATTGAACATGATCCTTGCAAACAAGGGTCACGTTCCCAAAAGAAGTGGAATCGGATCTGTGAGAAGTCCTCACCAAAATCCAACCACCTTTATAAAAGGCCTCATCTTACATGTTCGACACCAACGCAAATGCTACTTTTGTTGCAAACTTGGACACAAAACGTATTATTGTCCATTCAAGAAAATTAGTCCAAACAAATTAATTTGGGTTCCTAAAGGAACCATGATAAATTCTATGCAACATGATAAATAATGTAGATCTATTTTTGAGGCACTCAAAAGAAAATGGGTACCTAAAGATCATCCTTTCTTGTAAAGACATAAAACATCTTAAGCTGGGAGCAAGAAATAATATCCTGCTCTTTGGATTCTCGATATTCATGATCCGAGATCCAAAAAGAACTCGCGATGCTCTCTAGCCTAAATAACAGAAGAGGATTAGAAGGTTAAAATTATAAATGTGATATAGATACAATCCTATTTGATCTCTCAAAATTGGAAACCCATGATTCTCACTTCACATATCCTCTAGATTTTTAAACTCATTGATTTCATCCGTTCGTTACTTTCAAATCCAACTATATCATGAACTTACTAAGTTTGTCATGAACTTGCAAGGCTTACCAACCTGAACAATCTGTCACAAACATGTACACGACATTTAGAGTATGCACGTCACAAGATCTATCTTGATCATGCAAAATTTCTTATATTACAATGAAAATTCTTACGTAATTACGTAAGTAAAGTTGATTGCTCTGAATGAAAATTCTTCTCAAGTCAAAAACATTCAAATCAGATCACACTGCAGTCAGAACAAGTGCTCACCGCCCCAACTAGAGGTAGCACCTCCGGTTGTCACGTGTTGCAAGCGGTTATACCGCCCCAGCCAGCGGTGCAACCGCCCGCAATTCTGCCTCTTTTTAACTCGAGCTAGGGCCGGCGGTGGAACCGACCCCAACTCGCTCCCTTTCCCTCTTTACTCTTCCAAAGCTTCGCCACCTCCATTTCACCCCTCATAGCATCCCAAATACTCCTCATTTTGAAGCAAAAAATCAGCAATCTCTCCTTCTATTGAAGATCTCACTAAGGTATTCTCTAAGAACCCCTTAAATTCTGTTTTTGATTCATTTAATCTTGCTCATTACTATCCTCTTAAATAGCAGTAGTTATGGGGTCTAGAAGATCCTCAAGAGATAAAGGAAAGAGGAGATTAGTAGAAGATTTTGACCTTACCCTTTTCGATTCAAAATACCATGCTGAAAAGTTTTCCTCTTTCGAACATAGGAGTGTCAATAAGGGAAAACATGTAGATTTAAATGAACTAAGAGACTTAGAGACAATCCAATGGTTTGCAAACTTAGATCTACTCTCTATTTTACAAATTAGTGAACCCATCTATCCAAGACTTGTTAGATTGTTTTACAACAATATACAAGTAGATGAAGAAGAAAGAATGTCTACCTATCTCTTAGGACAACACATCTCCATTATGGATAAATTCATTTGCGACAAGATAGGCATTCCCATAAAAAATAGAGGACTTTACTTTAGAGGATCATGGGATGATGAAACTGTTGGGACAACATATTGTCACGGACAAACATCTAAACAAGGTGTTTGATGTAATGCTTATGTATGTCCATGTCTTTTGGCATGTTCATGCCTTGTACAGCATGTAGAGGGCGGTCGAAGGCTTAATAGTCTCATTTTAGTTGGGTTGGTGGCCTCTTTAGGCTTGTAAATAAAGGTTATGTCATGTGGACACATACGAGAGATTCTCGGTCGTAATGGACCATTTTACCCTTTGTTGTGCCACTATTCAGAGCTAGTAAAGTATGTTTGTAATTTACATTGTCTATGAAATTCTTTTCGGAGATGTTTGCTTGTGGATCCCGATTGAGGCGTTCTCTCTAACCCGTTCTCTCTTTTGTTGGTCCTAAGGGACAATGGGAGGCTTCGGGGAGGCTGACCTTTGCGGACAAACACGCAAGGGTGCCGCACGACTTAGGCAAAACCAGCTAAGTCCGTGATAGATGGTATCAGAGCGGAACAAGCACTCATAGAAACACTTAGCATGCAAACGTGGGGGACCTAGCGGGGCTGCGTTGAGGGCAGTCAGCACACGCACGACCGTTTGGGGGAAAACGGGCATGGAGATTTAGGGAAAAGGAGTCGCTCGGAGGAGCGGGCATCTGACATTGGCATTCAGAGGAATGACCAACCCTTCGTGCAAGAGGCACCACGAGAACAGGCAAGCTTGGAAGAATGCGGAGTGCACAAAGGTTGGGATGGCTGAGTTTGAGCTACGGCTCAACGTTGACAACTATACTTGATGGTGCTCAAGGCAAGCGAGGCGCTTAGAAAAGGATGAGACCATCCAAGGTGGAATGAGTTGCTCAGCGATCGAAAGAGTTATGCAAAGCTCACAGAGTTGAGGGGAATTGCTAACTCAAAGAATTTGGTACTCATGCATGGGCATGTATGCGGACGATGGAATATTCGTGGCCATCCCAAGGCGACTGAAACTCGGCGCCATGGAGCATTGAAACTTTCTCTTCGGCATGTGAAAGATATGTCCATAGTAGGTTGAAGTGTGCAACGAGTTCAGCATGTTGCTAGGCCTTGAGGGGTGCAGCGGGGGCTGTATTGACGGGAAGTCACAATCTAGCAAGTGCGTTTGCAGGAGGCAAAACAATGCACAGTTTGTTCAGTAGATCGGAGTAGTCCAAGGGGATGGTGGTCTCCGAAACGAAGAGAGATGTTGCTCCAATGGGACAGTTATCTAGGAGGGATAAGTCCCGGCTCTCCAAAGGGAGAATCATGTGAGACGGACCTCACATGTTGAGGAGTACCTCAACAAACAACAACTCCACGAAGCTCGATGGACTGAGCAAGCGGCGAGGAGTCGTCGCATGATCTCGCTTGAGAGAATGCATTGGTGGATGCATTGCGAGATCAAGTAGGAGAGCGACCCAAAGCAACTTAAATGAAGGCACACTTGGAGTCGATGTAGAGATCGGACTCAAGGGAGGGCTGACCCGTGGAATGGTGGGCACGAGGGCCACCATCGACTCAATGCAAAAACTAGGAGCAGAGCAACTTGGGTGTAACTTGGTGAAGTACCCAAGCCGTATGAAGGGAGCCAGCATAGAAGTTGGAACATGGAGTGGAGGCATAGTGCTTTCCTTAGACAGAGGCCAAGGACATGAACTCTTGCAGAGGCAAGAGTAGAATCATGTTGTTCCATGGGTCCTTCATTCTGTCAGAGTGGACTCATCTTGCATAGGTGCCAAAGATGAAGAGAGCTTCTAGGCACATGCACCTTATCTCAGAGGAGCATTTGAGGGAGGAACTAAGGTGACTCAATTTGCGGAGGCAAAGTTGGGTTCAGAAGGCCTTAGCATGGGGCAAGAGGACATAGAGGCGGGTACTCTTGAAGAATATGCCATAGTGTTGCCATTCGAGTTGCTATGAAGGAACCGGTGCGCAGCAGAGATTGTATTGGTAGGGGCAGAGGCCTAGGATCCAAACAATGGTGCACAAATTATAGTGAAGTCGGTGGACTTCGGGAGCTACTAGGCGACGGACTGTCCTAGAGCGGTGCTTCATCTAGGTGTGACCCAAGAGTGGGTGGATGAAGGTCGATTGCCAAAGGAGCGAACAAAATCGAAGGTGGAAGAGACCCTGCGATGTATTAGCAGAGGCCACACATGGAGGGTTCATAATTCGAGTTTATTCCATAAGGATTAGAATGCAATGGAGATGTCACCAGGAGGCAACATGGTGCAGCGGATCGTGGTGGAACGGTTCGTGGCAATGTGACACACACGACCTAGACCCGTGAGGGACTAGATCATATGGAGGTATGATCGGGAGCTATTGGGAGCTCCACTTCGGTGAACAACACGATGGCAAGAAGGGCTATGGATTCAAGGAGTGAAGGCCATGGTACCACAGAGGTGGGTCTTCCGGGCGTGCATCGAATTTTGCATTGGATGAAAACCTTGGTCATCAGCATATGGGGGCTGGGTTCCACCAAGGAAAAAGTTCGAATGCAAGTACCAGTGAGTTCCATGGGAGGGACTTGATCATGCAAAGGTATGATCGAAGCGGTTGGAGAGTTGGACTGCTCCAGAGCTCATATTCGCTTAAGGGAGCCCGGCAAGTCAGAGGACAAGGTCGAGTAAGCGAACGTTGCTACCAAGGAAGCTAAGGAGAACAGAATCGTTGCAAACCCTATAATGCGATGGTAGAGGCCATGCATGGGAGTTACAGTCTGTCATTCCATCGACCAAAGGAGAGCTGCTTGGAGAACATAGAGGTGTTGAAGTAGGGGGTCGAAAGGGGCGAGGAAGCGACGACGAGTCCAGAGGGACTTAGCTACCCAAAATCAAGCATCAGTTAGAATGGAGGTGGACTCAGAGGAGTGCGCCACAGTGACATATCTACTGATCGTGAAGAAAAGGGATGCAGATGCAAGGCGATGGATAGTAGGGCCATGGGCATGGCAGTGCCATGGTATCACAGAGGCGGGACTTCCGTAAAGGTCATTGATCCCTTACTCTCATGGAGGGAGAGCGCTTGGTCGTGAAAGGGGCCGAGGAGGTGGATCATGCAGAGTCAATCTCCAAGTACCGAGACAAGGCTGAAGGGTAGAGGCCGAGGAACTTTGTAAAACCGGTGTCAATGAACTTCTCATCAAGATAGCCGAAAGTGAAGGACTTCGGGTCATACAAGAGTGCATAACCAAGGAACGAAGCAGGCAGTACACAGTGCTGTACCTTTGCTACTCAGTGGAGTATGCAGCAGGATTGATGGAGAAGACGGTACGATCCCAGAGGCGACCAAACCTATAAGAGAATTACTCCAAGTTGGGGTGAAAACTTCCTGCATTCCAGAAGTTCGATGGCATTGAGAAGGTGAATCACAGTAACTAACTCAACGCAAGGAGTGCAAACACTTCAAGTGCTTCAGAAGTGTGAGCAAAGAGCAGGCGAAGGCCAGTAACCAGCTCGATGCATGGAGTACAACCTCGAGGAGGCGGGCGAAGTCAAGTAACCTTTGCCTTCTCAACTATTAAGAGAATGGGCGAAACCGAGTACCCTAATTCTCTTATGTATCCAGTAGAGGAGCTCTGCACAAGTTCAAAGACCCTTCGAAGATAATGGAAGACAATAGTTGTCAAATCCTCACCAACGGTGATCAGTGCTATTGAGAGTAGATTGTCGGCTTCATTTCCCAATGAAAGGCCAATCGAAAGTGGAAGTGATGTGAACCTACTTGGATGTGACAACTAAGTGAAAGAAGAGTAAATCAGCAAATTTTGTGGAGGAATGACCCAAAACTTCAGAAGTTTACGAGACGATGCTCGTTAAAGCTCCAACAAGCATCCACCCAGTTCAAGCAGCATGAGGAATTTGAGAAACTAGCACAGTAAAGATGGTCTTTTCCTTCATCTGGGGGATCCGTAGGAATCAACAAAGATCAACACAACTCAGCCAACCCTACACCAGAGTCAGAGTCATTGGTGAGTTGAAGCAGCATGGCGGATCAAAGGTTCGACTACTCAAAAACAGCAGCGGAGAGTAGTTGGGAGTCAAAAGGCGCATTGTAGCTAGAGCAGAAGATTGAAGACTCAGCAAAGGTGAGGAGTTGTAGTGTCGACAAAGGCTTCAACGAGGACGTCGAAGGAATAAGTGGGGGAGAATATCACGGACAAACATCTAAACAAGGTGTTTGATGTAATGCTTATGTATGTCTGTTTATTTTGGCATGTTCATGCCTTGTACAGCATGTAGAGGGGCGGCCAAAGACTTAATAGTCCCATTTTAGTTGGGTTGGTGGCCTCTTTAGGCTTTAAATAAAGGTTGTGTCATGTGGACACGTGCGAGAGATTGTCGATCTATAATGGACCATTTTACCCTTTGTTGTGCCATTGTTCAGAGCTTGTAAAGTCTGTTTGTAATTTGCATTGTCTATGAAGTGTTTTTCGGAGATGTTTGCTTGTGGATCCCGATTGAGGCGTTCTCTCTAACCCGTTCTCTCTTTTGTTGGTCCTAAGGGACAATGGGAGGCTTCGGGGAGGCTGACCTTTGCGGACGGACACGCAAGGGTGCCGCACAACTTAGGCAAAACCAACTAAGTCCGTGACAATATGTTGAATCCTTAGGAACAATTTTCGCCAATCCCAACTTAGCATTTGTTCCTAAAAGTTGTGAATATCTACTTATTGAATCTCAGATTTTGATGATGAAGTCAATTGTCATTTGTTGTCTAATGTATGTGTTGAGATAAGTATGCAGGATTAACTACGATGAAAGTAAGACATGCAGCAGGAGTTGCACCGGAGTCAAGACAATCATCACGTTGGGAGTTCGAGAGCTCGACGGAAGTTCGGACAGACGTCGGAGGTTCTGCGGGAACAAATCCGAGAAGTCCAGAAGCTTGCCAAAGGAGCTCGTCGGAACTTGCCAAGTGGATCATCGCAGTCCAGGAGTTTGCCGGAAGTCCGCAGGAGCATCACCGAGGGTTCATCGGATGATCGACGGAAGTTCGCCGGAAACTCGCCGGAAGAAGCGAGTGACGCACCGAAGCAAGCTGCAGAATATGTCTTAGGAAATAATCGTAGTTAGCACTTTGATTAAGTTAGAAATGGGAGGTGATCCCATTAACTTAATCCTGGGGCAATTGGGCCCCTGAAAAAACTCAAATTGGGTCGAATGGTTCAACCCATTCGGACCCAGGTTGCTATGGGAGGTGCAATCGCCCAGGCAGGGAGGTAGCACCGCCCAGGCTATGTCTCCCAGCGAGACTGGGAGGTGCAACCGCTCCAGCCAAGAGGTGGCACCGCCCCGGGCTCAGTCTCCGAGCGAGACTGGGCGGTGCAACCTCCTCTGTCAGGAGGTAGCACCGCCAGAGCTCAAGTTTCGAGCTCTGCCAGGCGGTGCAACCTCTCCAGTCAGGCGGTGCAACCGCCTGAGCTCGGTCTTCGAGCTCTGACAGAGAGGTGCAACCGCCCCTGACAAAGGTGGCACCGCCCAGAGGCTCAGTCTTCGAGCTCTGCCAAGCGGTGCAACCGCCCTAGTCAGGAGGTGCAACCACCTGATCCCGGAATTCCGGGATTTGATCGTTTTGAGCTCCAAATTTGAACTGGGTTGGGGCCTATAAATACCCCACCCATTCAGGACTGAAGAGATATAGACCTACACCGAATTCTTGATCTTTTCTGTGATTCTAAGAGCTCAAATTTGTGTAAAGTCCAAAAGTTCTCCTCTTTCTGTTCTTCAAGTCTTGAGTTGTAAAGAGAGGAGAGAAAGGTTCTGTAAGGGTTGTCTCCTGAGCCCGTCAAAAGGAGTGAAACTGTAAAAGGGCAGTTGGCCTTCGCCTATTGAAGGAAGGCCTCTAGTTGACGTCGGTGACCTCGTCGGTGGAGGAAGCCAAAAGTGGAGTAGGTCAAGACTGACCGAACCACTCCAAATCTCTGGTTTGCTTTTATTTTGAGCACTTTATCATTACTGCAAACCTCCTACATAGCTACTGCTCTCTGCGCTTTTACGAACAAGTTCCTAAGTTCTTATCTTTCCGAATCTGCATTCAGACGTAAATCAGTGTTTTCGTACGATCTTTACATTGCAGTTTACATTTACGTTTTGATTCTATTTATAACTGCAAACTGCCTTCTGCGCTTTTACGAACGAGTGTTTAAGTTCAGATCTTTCCGAATCTGAGCTTAGACGCAATATGCGCTTAGACGCAAACTGCGCTTAGACGCAAACTGCGCTTAGACGTAATCTGAGCTTAGACGCAAACTGCGCTTAGATGCAAACTGCGCTTAGACGCAATCTGCATTTAGACGTAAACTACGCTTAGACGCAAACTGCATTTAGACGCAAACTGCGTAAACTGCGCTTAGACGCAAACTGTGTTTAGACGTAAACTGCACTTAATCATAAGTAATCTTAGAATCGACTTTTGCATCAAAATAGTTTTTATCGAATGAACGCAGCTTTCATTTTTAATCGCTGAAAGATTTCTGCTGCACTATTTCACCCCCCCCTCTTTGTGCTCTCGATCCTAACAATTGGTATCAGAGCCCGGTTAACTCTCAAATGGATTAAAACCCAAGAGAGATGGCTTACGCCGGAAACCAAGAGGGCCATTCCATTACACGTCCACCCATGTTTAATGGGACGGACTACACCTATTGGAAGACCCGAATGAGGATCTTTCTTATTTCTATGGACGTTGAACTCTGGAATCTTGTCGAGAATGGTTTTTCAAAGTCTTCTCTTCCAATGATCGATTGGAACGATTCGGAGAAGAAGGCTTTCGCTCTTAATGCAAAGGCTATGAATGCCTTATTTTGCGCACTTGATAAAAACGAGTTTAATCGTGTTTCTATTTGTGAAACTGCATTT
Source organism: Musa acuminata AAA Group (assembly GCF_036884655.1). Taxonomy (NCBI): domain Eukaryota; kingdom Viridiplantae; phylum Streptophyta; class Magnoliopsida; order Zingiberales; family Musaceae; genus Musa; species Musa acuminata. The sequence goes on along the minus strand of NC_088351.1, from coordinate 19,957,051 downwards.
GATATTTGCAACACACTCGAAGTGACTCATGAAGGCACAAGTAGAGTGAAAGAGTCAAAAATCAATCTTTTGTTACACTATTTCGAACTTTTTCGGATGAAACCGAGTGAGACTATTGGCGATATGTTTACCCGTTTCACGGATGTTGTCAACGGTCTAAAAGGACTCAGAAAAAGTTTTTCGGATTTTGAGCTCGTAAATAAGATTCTAAGATCCCTTCCTAAGAGTTGGGATCCTAAAGTCACTGCTATTCAAAAGGCAAAAGATCTAAACAACTTCCCTCTTGAAGAACTAATTGGGTCATTAATGACCTACGAGATGACTTGCAAAGCTCATGAAGAGCAAGAAGACATCCTTCCAAAGAATAGGAAGGATATGGCACTTAGAACTTTGGAAGATCACTTGAAAGAAAACTCAAGTGATGAGGACTGTGATGATGACTTGGCACTTCTAACAAGAAAATTTAAAAAATTTATTAAAAGAAACAAGTTTAAGAATGACACTAAAAGTAAACTTGAACCCAAGAAAGACCAAGTTATTTGCTATGAGTGCAAAAAGCCAGGACACTACAAGAGTGATTGTCCCCAAGCCAAAAAGAGAACAACAAAAAGGAAGGCGCTCAAAGCAACATGGGATGATTCGAGCGCGTCTGAAGAAGAGGAGTCTAACACCGAGCAAGTTGCTCATTACGCCTTAATGGCCATCGGAGAGGAGGTAACGAATTTATTAGATGCTGATTTATCTTTCGATGAATTATTAAATGCCTTCCATGACTTAATTGATGAATGCAAGATTATCAATAGAAAATACAAATTACTGAAAAAGGAGCATGATAGTCTTACTTGTGATTTTGATAAGTTAAAAATTGAATATCATGATAGTTTAAATTCATGTATCAAATGTCATGATCTAGAAACTCTCCAAAAAGAAAACCTGCTACTTAAGGACACCTTGAAGAAATTCGAGGTTGGTATCAAGTCATTGAACATGATCCTTACATACAAGGGTCACGTTCCAAAAAGAAGTGGAATTGGATTTGTGAGAAGTCCTCACCTAAATCCAACCACCTTTATAAAAGGCCCCATCTTACATGTTCAACACCAAGCAAAATGTAACTTTTGTTGCAAAATTGGACACAAGACGCATTATTGTCCATTCAAGAAAATTAGTCCAAACAAATTGATTTGGGTTCCTAAAGGAACCATGATAAACTCTATGCAACATGATAAACATTGTAAATCTATCTTTGAGGCACCCAAAAGCAAATGGGTACCTAAAAATCATCCTTTCTTGTAGAAACCCACACCATCGCAAGCTAGGAGCAAGAGATGGTCCCTTGATAGTGGATGCTCAAGGCATATGACCGGAGATCCATCTCAATTCTCTAAGCTCACTAGCATAGATGAAGGCTATGTCACCTTCGGAGACAACAATAAGGGTAAAATCTTTGGCAAAGGAACCATAGGTAACAAATCCAACTTCTTTATTGAAGATGTTTTGTTAGTTGATGGTTTAAAACATAACCTCTTGAGCATTAGTCAATTATGTGATAAAGGATACGTTGTCAAATTCAAATCTAATGCTTGCATCATTGAAAAACCACATAAGAACATGTCTATGATTGCATTAAAACAAAATAATGTATACACTATTGACATCAATGATTTATGTGATGAAATGTGTTTTGCGGTTATGAATGAGGATGCTTGGCTATGGCATAGAAGATTAGGTCATGCTAGCATGAAACTAATCACTCAAATATCATCTAGAGAACTTGTAAGAGGAATTCCTCATATCAAGTTCATCAAAGATAATGTATGTGATGCTTGCCAATTAGGTAAACAAATTAAGGGTAGTTTCAAAGCTAAGAATCAAATAAGCACCTCTAGGCCCTTACAATTGATCCATATGGACTTATTCGGACCAATCTCTACATCGAGTCTTGGAGGTAGCAAGTACGCCTTTGTCATTGTTGATGACTATAGCAGATATACATGGACCTACTTCTTAAAACAAAAAAATGAATGCTTTAAATATTTTACCAAGTTTTGTAAACTTGTTCAAAATCAGAAGGGTTCTATGATTTCGTCAATTAGAAGTGATCATGGTGGAGAATTTCAAAACCATGACTTCCAAGAATTCTGTGAACTCTATGGATACAACCATAACTTCTCTACTCCAAGAAATCCTCAACAAAATGGGGTAGTAGAAAGAAAAAATCGAAATCTACAAGAAATGGCAAGAACCATGTTGAATGAACATAGCCTACCCAAATATTTTTGGGCCGAAGCCGTAAACACTGCATGCTATATTTTGAATAGAGTTCTAGTAAGACCCTTACTCACCAAAACTCCTTATGAGTTATGGAATAACAAAAAACCCAATGTATCGTATTTTAAAGTCTTTGGGTGTAAATGTTTTATCTTAAATTAAAAGGATAACTTAGGAAAATTCGATGCTAAATCTGATGAAGGAATCTTTCTTGGTTATTCTTCGGTTTCTAAAGCTTTTCGTATTTTCAATAAAAGAACTTTAATTATTGAAGAATCCATCCATGTTGTTTTCAATGAGATTTCCGAAATTAGGAAAAATGATCTTGACGATGATGTTAATTTTGATTCTTTGAATTTAAACGAAACCCCGTCTCCAACTAGCAACTTGGATGCTTCCACTTCTTAGATTTCCTTACCCAAGGATTGGAAGTATGTAGATGCTCATCCTAAGGAGCTAATCTTAGGAGACACATCAAAGGGGGTTCAAACACGATCTTCTTTTAAAAATTTTTGTGCCAACGTCGCCTTTCTCTCCCAAATTGAGCCCAAATGTGTCGATGAAGCCATGAAAGATGATTCATGGATTATCGCAATGCAAGATGAATTGAATCAATTTGAGAGAAATGAGGTGTGGACGCTTGTTCCTAGGCCAAATGACCATTTAGTTATTGGTACTAAATGGGTCTTTAGAAACAAGCAAGATGAAAATGGTATCGTGGATAGAAACAAGGCTAGATTAGTGGCCAAAGGTTTCAACCAAGAAGAAGGTGTCGACTATGAAGAAACCTTCGCTCCTGTGGCTCGATTAGAAGCCATAAGAATGCTCCTTGCCTACGCTAGCAGTATTAATTTTAAATTATTTCAAATGGACGTTAAAAGCACTTTTCTTAATGGCTTTATTTCCGAAGAAGTCTATGTTGAACAACCTCCTGGATTTGAAAATAATAGTCTCCCTAATCATGTGTTTAGATTAACTAAAGCTCTCTATGGTTTAAAACAAGCTCCAAGGGCTTGGTATGAGAAACTTAGTTCTTTTCTTATTGAAAATAATTTCATAAAATGCAAGGTTGATACTACATTATTCATCAAGAACTTTGAAAATAATTTTCTCATTGTTCAAATTTATGTTGATGATATTATCTTTGGTTCTACGAATGAATCTCTTTGTGAATCTTTTGCTAAAACTATGAGTCTTGAATTCGAAATGAGTCTAATGGGAGAGTTAACATTCTTCTTAGGTCTACAAATCAAACAACTAAGCAATGGCATCTTTATTAGTCAAACTAAATATGCTATGAGTTTACTAAAGAAGTTTAATATGAATAACTCAAAAGCTATTAACACTCCTATGAGCACCTCCACTAAGTTAGAAATTGATGAAAGTGGAGAAAGCTTCGATCAAAAAACCTATAGGGGTATGATAGGAAGTTTACTTTACCTCACTGCAACTAGACCAGACATAATGTTCAGTGTAGGACTTTGTGCTAGATTTCAATCAAACCCTAAGATATCTCATCTCAAAGCAGTTAAAAGAATACTCAGATATCTTAATGGTACCACAAATCTAGGATTATGGTACCCAAAATCAGAGAAGCTTGAGTTAATTGCTTATGCTGATGCGGACTTCACTGGCTGTAGATTAGATAGAAAAAGCACATCAGGAACATGTCAATTCTTAGGACATGCCCTTGTTTCCTGGTCATCTAAGAAATAAAACTCGGTTGCACTATCAACAACCGAAGCTGAATATATTGCAGCAAGTGCATGCTGTGCACAAGTTGTTTGGATGAAAAATACTTTAGAAGATTATAAAGTTCATCTTAAAAATATTCCCATTAAATGTGATAACACAAGTGCAATATGCCTAACAAAAAATCCTATACAACACTCAAGAACAAAACATATTGACATCAGGCATCACTTTATACGAGATCATGTTACGAATCATGATGTAATCATAGAATTCATTGATACGAAACATCAACTAGCTGATATCTTTACAAAACCTCTAAGTGAAGAATAATTTGATTTCATAAGAAGAGAATTAGGAATGTTGATGTGTCCGAATACTTACACTAGTTAAAATTATTTTTCGGACGTTATTGATTACTATTACATGCCTTGGTATCACTTGATCAAATAACATGTTGGAAATTATGTGACAAATGTTTTTGAAAATCAGTAGCTTACTCATATCCGAATGCATGTAAGAAGTTCATCTTATTTTTGGTTTGAATACTAAAAATAGGATTTTCATGTACACTCTTATGAAAACTTTTTGAAAAATGAGTTTCCTCCTTCAAGCAACGAACTATAACATAACAAGGAGAAGAGATATTCAAAGTATTATATGTGTCATGCCTTCCTTTATGTGCTTGATAACCTGCTGGAATCACATCTAACATGCTTTTTGATAATGCTACCATGCTTTTTGTTGATGACAAAGGGGGAGAAAAATATGAATTGATATGGTTGCTATTACTAATGTTATGATTAGGCCATACCTGCTATCACTGATAATGATATGGTTGCTATTACTGATGTTGATATGGTTGCTATCACTAATACTATGATTAGGCCATACTTGCATCACCAAGAAATATATGATTGCCATATGCCCTGTATCAAGATATCAAACAAAAATTTGCATCGTACGAACTGATATCTTACCATGTGATGCAATGCTACACTTGCTAAAATAGTCGAAATGTGTACATCATGTAATGATATCAAAATCTTGCTTCAGAGCTTTACAGGTCGATATCTTACAATATGATGAATTGCTACAATAACCATCATTCAAATTTGTTAAATTTGAAAATGTATATCAAGCCTTGACATCATCTTCAAAGAGATACATTATGATAGGAATCATGATGGGAATATGTCTCTTGAATTTATAAAGTTTTTAAATTCGAGAAGTATGGCATATAGACAGGGGGAGTTAAGGTTAACTCCATTATCAATTAATTGTCATCATCAAAAAGGGGGAGATTGTTGAATCTCGGATTTTGATGATGAAGTCAATTGTCATTTGTTGTCTAATGTATGTGTTGAGATAAGTGTGCAGGATTAACTACGATGAAAGTAAGACATGCAGCAGGAGTTGCGCCGGAGTCATGACAATGATCACGTTGGGAGTTCGAGAGCTCGACGGAAGTTCGGACAGACGTCGGAGGTTCTGCGGGAACAAATCCAAGAAGTCCAGAAGCTTGCCAAAGGAGCTCGTCGGAACTTGCCAAGTGGATCGTCGCAGTCCAGGAGTTTGCCGAAAGTCCGCAGGAGCATCACCGAGGGTGTTGGGAAATCATGGGGGGCGACATCATATGCGCAGCGGAAGAACAAGAAAACAAAAATCCCTGATTCCCAAAAAGATGTTCGTCGACATGCGAAGATTGGTGCGCAAAAAATCCGCAAAACACAAAACTGCGTATAGAGATTGTGTTACCTAGGGAGATCGTATATCCCTGTTTCCTTGCAGATCCTTAGGAGAGGGTGAAGGAGGTCAAGCGTCCTCCTCTTTAGCGGTGATCCACACAGCAGGGTTGCGACGACGCTCCTCAAAACTCCAGGCCTACTCTGAGGTGGAGAGGGAGAGGAGAATAGGAAGGGCAAGCAAAGACTCTAGCCTATGAGGCTGGGAATCCCTCCTATTTATAGAGATCCCGTGTCAAACCCTAATGGGTCCTTCCCTAGTGGATATTGGATCTGCATCCAATAAGACAAGGGCTCCGTCGGATATCTCATATTCGAACCTCTACTCATCGCAATGCCTACCATATGTGTGTGACCCTCTAGGCCCAATATCGAGCTGGCCGTGAGTCATACCTGTTAGAACTCCTTCTAACTCAATGAATTATTATCTCTATAATAATTCACTCGACTCATCGACTACGGACGTACTAGGCCACTACGCCGTAGTCCCCAGACGATACAGGGGAATCCAATCCATTGGACCTGTCTGTCCTCAGTTACCATGTACCTATAGTCCCTCATCTATCTAATATCCCAGAGACCGTATATCGAGCATGGTCCTGTCAGACCCATACGGTTTCTACTCAAGTCTCGCTCTAATCGGATTCTCCCGGAGAACTCTTTCTCTCTCAACCCGAATGACCCTGGCCAGGGATTTGTTTGAGCAAGAACACATGGGATATTCCTCTCATGACTGCGAGAGTGGATGACCCTCTATCGACACTCAATAGCCCTCGTAAGGTCGACTACCACTCCCAATGACCAACTATACTAGATCTGGGAGAGCCAAACCTATAAGTCTGGTATCAAAGAGTGGAGCACTCATACAGGACATCCTTGGTGTCTCAAGTCTAAGGACCAGATACACCACTAGGACTACGGAATCGCTGTCTGACAATAAGGCATCATCAACCATCCAGCATTCCGTAAGCGGATCAATCAGTGAACTCATTCTCCAATGAGCACCTATACTGTATCCCTAGTGTCCCTACACGAGCAGCTATGAGACCAGCTGCATCCATCATATGGACGGGTATACAGCACACCAGTCTATCCGGTTATCATGATGTCCCTCTCGAGTAACCTATGACCGGGATTATTTAGGATATGTGTTTAAAGGTGAATCGATCTCATTATCGTGATCTCATCACGATCCGATTCCCATTGCACAAATCCAAGGACATCAAAAAATATATATGCATTTATGCAATAGTTATAAAGTGATATACGCCAAAATATAATAAGCAAAAAGATTCTGTATCAAGTCACACGTGCCATCACTCACGTGATTGGCTTGCTGGGCACCTATGACTAGCAATCTCCCACTTGACCTAAAGCCAATCACCTATGTGTCTGATCCCCATCAGACTCCTGTGACGCTCAAAGACAATCTGAGACAACGGCTTTGTCGATGGATCTGCAATGTTATCTTCGGATGGAACTCTTTCCACTGCTACATCTCCTCGGGTTACGATCTCTATGATAACTGGAACCTCCTCAGAACACTTCTGATGAGACTCGGGTTATCTTATTTGAGTAATCGCCCCATAGTTGTCGCAATATAAGGCAGTCGACTTCTCGCTATTCGGAACGACTCCCAAATCTGTGATGAACATCTTCACCCAGACTCCCTCCTTTGTTGCATCTGATGCAGCAATGTACTTCGCTTCTGTGGTCAAGTCAGTAGTGGTATCTTGCTTGGAACTCTTCCAGCACACTGCTCCTCCATTCAAGGTGTACACATACCCTGAATTCGACTTGCTGTCATCGACATCAGACTGAAAACTTGAGTCAGTGTAGCCTTTAACCTTAAGGCTATTACCTCCATATACTAGTAAAAGATCCTTAGTCCTTCTCAAGTACTTAAGGATACACTTTACTGCTTTCCAGTGCTCCAAGCCTGGATCCGCCTGATACCTGCTCGTGACACTCAGAGCATGCGCTATATCAGGCCTAGTACATAGCATGGCATACATGATAGACCCTATTGCTGAGGCATAAGGTATCATATCCATGTTCGCCCTTTCTTTTGGAGTCTTTGGGGACATACTCGTAGAAAGCAATTTCCCATGTCTCATCGGTATGAGACCTCTCTTGGAATTTTCCATGCAAAACCTTTTGACAATAGTTTCTATGTACCTGGATTGGGACAAGCCAAGCATCCTCTTGGATCTATCTCTATAGATTCTAATCCCCAAGATATAAGATGCTTCCCCTAAGTCCTTCATGGAGAAGTGTCTAGAAAACCAAGCCATTACTGTGGATAGCATTCCTATGTCATTCCCAATGATGAGGATGTCATCCACATATAACACCAAAAAAGGTGATAGCGCTCGCACTTACCTTTCTGTATACACAAGGCTCATCTTCGTTCTTAACGAAGTCATAAGATCTGATTGCCTCATCAAATCTTATGTTCCAACTTCGGGAAGCTTGCTTTAATCCATAAATGGATCTAAGCAACCTACACACCTTATCTGGGCAGTTCTTGGACACGAATCCCTCAGGTTGCATCATATACACCTCCTCCTCGAGGTTCCCGTTGAGGAATGCGGTTTTCACATCCATCTGCCAGATCTCATAATCATAGTGTGCTGCAATAGCCAATAGAATTCTGATGGATTTTAGCATTGCTACGGGTGAGAAAGTTTCGTCGTAGTCAACACCTTGCCTTTGACGATACCCCTTAGCCACTAGCCTTGCTTTATAGGTCCCTACCTTTCCATCTACTCCGATCTTTTTCTTAAACATCCACTTGCAACCGATGGGTACAATACCTTCGGGCGCATCAACTAGGTTCCAAACCTTATTGGAGTACATAGAATCCATCTCAGAATTCATGGCTTCTTTCCACTTCCCGGAGTCTATACTCATAATAGCCTCCTCGTAGGTCTGAGGATCAATATCCTCTACATCCTCTGCTCTAATATGTCCCACATATCTCTCAGGAGGATGGGATACTCTATCAGACCTGCGTAAAGTTGATACTTGTGTATTAGGAACCTGAACAGACTCGGGCTGTAGAGTGGTGCTTGAGCTTGGTTCTCCAACCTCGCTCAATTCTATCATTCTCCCACTGTCTCCGTCAAGAATGTGTTCCTTCTCAAGGAACACTGCTCTCTTAGCTACAAAGACCTTTTGGTCCTCGAGATGATAGAAATAATACCCACAAGTTTCCTTGGGGTATCCCACAAATTTGCATCGCTCTATCCTTGATTCTAACTTATCGGGGTTGTGTCTTCTAACATGGGCAGGGCAGCCCCAAATCTTAACAACCTTAAGATCAGGCTTCTTCACTTTCCATATCTCATATGGTGTAGACACTACCGACTTAGTTGGAACTCTGTTCAGAAGGTAAGCTACGGTTTCTAGGGCATATCCCCAGAATGAGATGGGTAGGTCAGCGAAAGTCATCATGGACCGTACCATATCTAATAATGTACGATTCTCCTTTCAGAGACACCATTGAGCTGAGGTGTATAAGGAGGTGTCCATTGGGATAATATCCCATGGTCCTTGAGGAACTGAGTAAACTCTGTACTTATGTATTCACCTCCTCGATCTGATCGAAGAGTTTTGATACTCTTTCCAATCTGGTTCTCCACCTCATTCTTATACTCTATGAATTTCTCAAAGGCCTCGGACTTGTACTTCATTAAGTACACATATCCATACCTTGAGAAATCATCAGTAAATGTAATGAAGTATGAGTAACCTCCAATGGCATGAGTTGACATGGGTCCACATACATCACTATGTATGAGTTCCAACAACTCATTGGCTCTCTCTCCAGTTCTACTAATTGGAGATTTGGTCAGTTTTCCACGAATGCAAGGCTCACAAGTTGCATATGACACATAGTCGAATGGATCTAGATATCCATCATTTAGCAACTTTTGAATCCTTCTTTCATGGATGTGACCTAGCCTACAATGCCATAGGTATGCACTGTTCAACTCATCTCGTTTCCTTTTGGACACATTTACATTCATGATATGTGGAGTGGTGTCTAACATAAATAAACCATTATGCAATGTTCCTTTCGTGATGATCTTATCATCTAATAATATCGAACAACCATTGTTCTCAAAAACAAATTTATATCCACTAATTGTTAAACATGAAATGGAGATAATGTTTTTGATAATAGAAGGAACAAAATAACATGCATCTAATGCAATAAAAGCTCCACTAGGTAGATGTAGGGAGACCTCACCAACAACTAATACAGCAACTTTTGCTCCATTACCCATCTTGAGATCCATCTCGCCTCTCTCTAGTCTCCTAGGCCTTGCCAGAACCTGCAACGAATTGCATATATGATAAGCACTATCGGTATCCAATACCCACGTGTTATCATAAGAGTCTAACAAATGGAGACTAATCATGAATGTACCTGAAGCTTCATCAAGCTTTTGTTTCGCCATTTCTGCAAGGTACTCTTTGCAGTTTCTCTTCCAATGCCCATCTTTACCATAGTGGAAGCACTGGCCTTTGTCCTTTGCTGGGTCTTTCTTCGCAACCTTTGCTTTACCTTGTTTGCCCTTGCCCTTTCCCTTCTTAAGGGACCTTTCTGCTTTCCTTTTCTTTCTGGTCTCACCAGTGTAGAGAACTGGCTTCTCTTTCTTAATAGTACTCTCTGCCTCCCTCAACATATTGAGGAGCTCTGGGAGAGTCACTTCAAGCTTGTTCATATTATAATTCATTATGAACTGTGAAAAGGAATCTGGTAGGGACTGAAGCACAATGTCCACACACAAGTTATCCTCTAGGACCATTCCTAGACCTGTGAGTTTCTCTATCCACTCAATCATCTTTAGGACATGGTTCTGAACCGGTGTCCCCTCAGTCATCCTAGCGCGGAAAAGGCTCTTGGATATCTCATATCGTTGAGTCCTTCCCTGTTCCTCAAACAATTTGCGGACATGTAGGAGAATTGATCTGGCATCCATCTTTTCATGTTGTCTCTGTAACTCTGGAGTCATAGAGCCCAACATATAGCACTGAGCAAGAGTGGAGTCATCAATGTACTTCACGTAGCGAGCGATCTCATCCTCGCTTGCCCCTTCTTCGGGCGTAGGCATCACTATATCAAGGACGTACACGATTTTCTCCGCTGTGAGAACAATTCTCAAGTTACGGAGCCAATCCATATAATTTGGACTAGTGAGGCGGTTGACATCAAGTATGCCACGTAGGTGATCTGAAAGCGACATTTTCTGAAAATAAAGATGTAGCAGAAATGAGTAACATGCAGATTTTGCAAGAAATAAACTATCAAGATATGGACTTCTATCTTAATATGCTCCCACTATTTTACTAACGAGTCACGCGACACCCTCAGCACGTGAAACGGAAGTCTCCGGCAGACTTCTAGTGGGGATCAGGATCCAATCAGCGTCTTAGTGTAACTTCGAGGGACTCGACTAATCACACTAAGCCTAAAAGGTAGGCAACTCTTGCCGATCACAACTCCTTGTGATTCCCGTCCTGTTCGGCCTCCGAATCACCATGGCCTCGAGGGACTCGACCAACCATGATGCTCGGTTAAGTCAACACCTTCGTTACAAGATGAGTCTGATTTGATGATATACCCTCGAAGGACTCGACCAAGCATACCATGCCCTCAGGTCACCAGTGACATCTCTATGTCGTAAGCAAGATAGCGAATCGCGATATAGGTGAGTCTCGAGGGACTCGACCAACTCAACCTACACCGGGAATCGGTTCCTACTCATAACGATGGGAGGCCACGTGGGTCAATCTAATTGCCTCACGTTTACCGACTTAATATTATCGAGAGATGTTTCTAAGATTTGGTCTCCTAATATGACATGTCACACATATACATATTTAATATATATCGACATCGCATGCAAATATATATATACATATCTAGTATGTGTATAGGCAATCACATCATATGATCATGGACCACAACCTAATATGATTAGGCCTGAGCCAGTAGGCTTAATCACTCACATCAAGATCTATGTGTGCAACGGTGCATCTCCATGCCCTGTGATCATCCATCTCGTCCTCGTCGGTTCCGTCGACATCTTGATGCATCTCCATGCATCACGATCGTCCGTCTCGTGGGTCCCTCTATCGTATCCACGCTCCCGCTGCGCCTCCTCATGTGATTACAACTTAATCATAGGCACGCAGGCCCGACAATAAACGAGAAATATAATGGAGGTTCGCAGACCTCAATAATAATAATCACAAGTACACACATCACACTTTCCATGATCATCCGTCCACACATCATACATAACATGTATAAATAATCATCATCATGTAGGACTACTAGATAATAATAAAAATAATAATCAACTAAACCTTTTAATTAATTAATATTTTTCTGAAATCAGGGACATGTAGGGAATTTCTCAATTCCTAAGGGTATTTTCGTAATTTGGACAAAAGACAGAAATTGGAATTTCTTAAATTCCGAGGGGCAAAATTATCTTTTTCCCAGAAATCACTAATACCCTTTCCCCTTTTCGCTGCTGCCGCCGTCGCCACCCTGCCGGCGGCGGCCTGTGCGGCGGGGCGAGGGCACTGCCCTCGCCTGCAGGCGGCACGCCCGCTGGCGGCGATGCCGCTACGGGTGGGTGCCCCCTTCGGGCGCCGCTGCCTCCGCAGACAGTGCTGAACCGCCGGGCGACCACTCGGACTACGGAATCGCTGTCTGATAATAAGGCATCATCAACCATCCAGCATTCCGTAAGCGGATCAATCAGTGAACTCATTCTCCAATGAGCACCTGTACTGTATCCCTAGTGTCCCTACACGAGCAGCTATGAGACCAACTGCATCCATCATATGGATGGGTATACAGCACACTAGTCTATCCGGTTATCACGATGTCCCTCTCGAGTAACCTATGACCGGGATTATTTAGGATATGTGTTTAAAGGTGAATCGATCTCATTATCGTGATATCATCACGATCCGATTCCATTTGCACAAATCCAAGGACATCACAATATATATTTACATTTATGCAATAGTTATAAAGTGATATACGCGAAAATATAATAAGCAAAGCTTTTCTGTATCAAGTCACACGTGCCATCACTCACGTGATTGGCTTGCTGGGCACCTATGACTAGTAGAGGGTTCATCGGATGATCGACGGAAGTTCGCCGGAAACTCGCCGAAAGAAGCGAGTGACGCACCGAAGCAAGCTGCAGAATAAGTCTTAGGAAATAATCGTAGTTAGCACTTTGATTAAGTTAGAAATGGGAGGTGATCCCATTAGCTTAATTCTGGGGCAATTGGGTCCCTGAAAAAACTCAAATTGGGTCGAATGGTTCAGCCCATTCGGACCCAGGTTGCTGTGGGAGGTGCAACCGCCCAGGCAGGGAGGTAGCACCGCCCAGGCTATGTTTCCCAGCGAGACTGGGAGGTGCAACCGCTCTAGCCAAGAGGTGGAACCGCCCCGGGCTCAGTCTCCGAGCGAGACTGGGCGGTGCAACCTCCTCTGTCAGGAGGTAGCACCGCCAGAGCTCAAGTTTCGAGCTCTGCCAAGCGGTGCAACCTCTCTAGTCAGGCGGTGCAACCGCTTGAGCTCGGTCTTCGAGCTCTGGCAGAGAGGTGAAACCACCTCTGACAGAGGTGGCACCGCCCAGAGGCTCAGTCTTCGAGCTCTACCAGGCGGTGCAACCGCCCCAGTCAGGAGGTGCAACCGCCTGATCCCGAAATTCCGGGATTTGATCGTTTTGAGCTCCAAATTTGAACTGGGTTGGGGCCTATAAATACCCCACCCATTCAGCACTGAAGAGATATAGACCTACACCGAATTCTTGATCTTTTCTGTGATTCTAAGAGCTCAAATTTGTGTAAAGTCCAAAACTTCTCCTCTTTATGTTCTTCAAGTCTTGAGTTGTAAAGAGAGGAGAGAAAGGTTCTGTAAGTAAGGGTTGTCTCCTGAGCCCGTCAAAAGGAGTGAAACTGTAAAAGGGCAGTTGGCCTTCGCCTATTGAAGGAAGGCCTCTAGTTGACGTCGGTGACCTCGTCGGTGGAGGAAGCCAAAAGTGGAGTAGGTCAAGACTGACCGAACCACTCTAAATCTCTGGTTTGCTTTTATTTTGAGCACTTTATCATTACTGCAAACCTCCTACATAGCTACTGCTCTCTGCGCTTTTACGAACAAGTTTCTAAGTTATGATCTTTCCGAATCTGCATTCAAACGTAAATCGGTGTTTTCGTACGATCTTTACATTGCAGTTTACATTTACGTTTTGATTCTATTTATAACTGCAAATTGCCTTCTGCGCTTTTACGAACAAGTGTTTGAGTTCAGATCTTTCCGAATCTGAGCTTAGACGCAATCTGCGCTTAGATGCAAACTGCGCTTAGACGCAATCTGAGCTTAGACGCAAACTGCGCTTAGACGCAAACTGCGCTTAGACACAATCTGAGCTTAGACGCAAACTGCACTTAGATGCAAACTGCGCTTAGACGCAAACTGCATTTAGACGCAAACTGCGTAAACTGCGCTTAGACGCAAACTGTGTTTAGACGTAAACTACACTTAATCATAAGTAATCTTAGAATTGGCTTTTGCATCAAAATAGTTTTTATCGAACGAACGCAGCTTTCATTTTTAATCGCTGAAAGATTTCCGCTGCACTAATTCACCCCTCCCTCTTAGTGCTCTCGATCCTAACACTAAGGTACTTCATAATATCCTAACTACCATCATTCTCCCTAAACAATACCATCATGATGAAGTAAGCCAATTAGAATTAGGAACTATGTATTGGATCATGAAAGCACATGACATCTGTCTTGGTTATCTTATCCAGCAAAACATGTTAGAACTATCTAAGAAAGGCATGATGCTTCCATATGGTGGTATAATCACTAGAATACTGAAAGCCTACGATATTCCAATACCACCGGAAGAAGAAGTAATAAAAGTAGATAGGTTTAGCATAATAAACAAAAATCTACTTAACCGATTAAGATGTGTTTATAGAAACGGTAACTGGGTTAGAATGCCTAGAAGAACCGATCCCCCTCAACCTGAACCAGAATCGGAAACACTAGTCTTTAGGGGTACTCAATCTCCTCCGATCTGTCCCTTTGAGGAAACACATTCATTTGAGCAAGCATATACATCATCTGTCGAAGATATTGGGATTCGGATGGACCGATTTGAACAAAGACAAGAACGGCTTGAACATCGACAATATCAAATCCTATCTGAGTTGCAGCAAATTCATCGACAATTTGACTCTTTATTTAGGCACTTTAATTTTCCACCTCCTGAATGAGCTTGTACGTGTATATATGAACACAATCACCTATTGTTATTATAAACTCTTTATGTTACTCATCACAATGCCCTGTGCCTTGATCTTTGATATGGTTACCTGATGTATTTGTTTGTGAGCAGAGTTACGAACATCACTCATTGTTTCATCTCGTTACTCACTGTCGGATTTTACATTAAAATTAAATGTTTTGGTTTCCATGATAAATATGATTTGAGAAAATGATATACCAATGCAGTTGATGTGTCATATTGCCATAATATTAAACATCAACTAGCTAATATTTCTATAAAACCTCTAAGTGAAGAACAATTTGATTTCATAAGAAGAGAATTAGGAATGTTGATGTGTCCGAATACATAAACTAATTAAAATTATCTTTCAGACTTTATTAAATGATCAAATTACTTGATTGCCATTACATGCCTAAATAAAATGTTGGAAATTATGTGTTGAATACAAAAATTTCCATAACAATAAGCATGTTTTGTCTTCATGATTGTATTTGAAAATCAATAGCATAGTCTTGTCCGAATGCATGAAAGTGTTAATTTTATTTTTGGATTCACTTAACAATTGGTATCCTAACAATCGGATTCTCTCATACACTTATGAAAAATATTTTTCTGAAATGAATTTGATGAAATGATTCCTGCTTATAAATTCCATCTTGAAATATGGATGATAGTGTTTTTACTTGCAATGATTTGTTTCACATACATATCTTGATCCTTGTAAAAATGAAGCATGATGTAATCTCTCATCGATTTTAACTTCACTAAAAGTAAAATCACAAATAGCCTTCCTCCTTCATGCAAAAAGATTATAACAAATAAAAAAGAAGAAGTATTCAAATCAATCTATGTATCATGCTTTCCTTTATATGCTTGGAAAATAACATGTAAAGGCATGAACAACTATCACACTTATGCTCAAAATTCGCTTATTGTTCTCCTGCTATCACAATTACCATGCTTTTTGTTGATGTCAAAGGGGGAGAAATATATGAGTATTAATACCATGCTTGCATCACCAAGAGATATATGAATTGATGCTATGATTGTTATAATTTGCATTATGCCTTGTTTGTATCATGTAATGATATCAAAATCTTACTTCGCAGTTTTACAAGTTGATATCTTACAATATGATGAATTGCTACTATTACCATCATTCAAACCTGTTATGTAAAATTTGAAAATGAATGTCAAGCCTTGACATCATCTTCAGAGAGAAACATCATGATGCGAGTATTGATAAGTTTAAATGATTTTAACTTATCAATATGTCTCCTGAATTCAAAGGTTTTGAATTCAAGAATAACTTATCTCAAGTATGGCATATAGACAGGGGGAGTTAAGGTTAACTCCATTATCAATTGATTGTCATCATAAAAAAGGGGGAGATTGTTGAATCTCAAATTTTGATGATGAAGTCAATTGTCATTTGTTATCTAATCTATATCTTGAGATAAGTGTGCAGGATTAACTATGATGAAAATAAGATATGCAACAGGAGTTGCGCCGGAGTCAAGACAATGATCACGTTGGGAGTTCGAGAGTTCGACGGAAGTTCGGACAATCATCGGAGGTTCTGCGGGAACAAATCCGAGAAGTCCATGAGCTTGCCAAAGAAGCTCATCAGAACTCACCAAGTGGATCGTCGCAAGTCCAGGAGTTTGCCGGAAGTCCGCAGGAGCATCACCGAGGGTTCATCGGATGATCGACGGAAGTTCGCCGGAAGCTCGCCGGAAGAAGCGATTGACGCACCGAAGCAAGTTGCAGTAAATATCTTAGGAAAAATCATAGTTAGCATAATGATTAAGTTGGAAATGGGAGGTGATCCCATTAACTTAATCTTGGGGCAATTGGGCCCCTGAAAAAATCCAAATTGGGTCGAATGGATCAACCCATTCGGACCCTGATTTCTACCAGGCGGTTCAACCACCTTAGTCAGGCCGTGGCACCGCTTGAGCTCAGTCTTCGAGCTCTGGCATGAGGTGCAACCACCCCTAACAGAGGTGGCACCGCTTGGGCTCGGTCTCCGAGCTCTAGCTGAGCGGTGCAACCGCCTCAGTCAGGAAGTGGCACCGCTTGAGCTCGGTCTTCGAGCTCTAGCAAGAGGTGGCACCGCCCAGTGGCTCAGTCTTCGAGCTTTTCTAGGTGGTGCAACCGCTCCAGTTAGGAGGTGCAACCGCCAAATCCAAGAATTCCAGGAATTGACAGTTTTGAGCTCCAATTTCAAACTGGGTTGGGGCCTATAAATACCCCACCCATTCAGCACTGAAAGTAAACATACACACACCGAAATCCTGATCTTATTCTGTGATTCTTAGAGCTCAAAATTGTTGTAAAGGCCAAACGTTCTTCTCTCTCTTTTCTTCCAAGTTCTGATCTTTAAAGAGAGGAGAGAAAATTCTGTATGGGTTGTCTCCTAAGCCTGTCAAAAGGAGTGAAACTGTAAAAGGGTGGTTGGCCTTCGCCTATTGAAAGAAGGCCTCTAGTTGACGTCGGTGACCTCGTCGGTGGAGGAAGCCAAAAGTAAAGTAGGTTAAGATTGACCGAACCACTCTAAATCTCGGTCAAGAAAATTTAGGGTCTTTATTTTTCTATTCATCCGCTATGCATGTGATGTCACCCCTAGATATCCCAACAATGGTATTAGAGCTAGGTTATTCATGCGAAAGATTGGTTTTGAACTGCGTATGTTGTGTTTTAGAAAAACTTTTGACGTCAAAATTATTGACACAAAAGACGAGAGAGGGCAGCAATTATTGCTGCCCTCACAAGTTGGCCAATGGTTGCTTGTAGCCTTGGTCGAGACCTGGCCACCTGCGAGCAGGTGGATGGCGTCCTGCAATGGGCTGCCTGTAGGGCTACAGGTAGGCAAAAGCACAGGTGGCACCTATGGATGATGTGCCCATGGGTAGAGGCACCCACGAGGCTAGCACCACTTGCAGACGTTATGCTCGCAGGCAAAACTACCCATTGGGGCACTCGTCAGTAGGGGTAGCACTACTTGCAGGTGATTATCGTGCTACTTACGGGCATTGTACCTGTGGGCAAAGAAGCCCATGGAGGCAACAACACCTATGAGAGAGAGAGTTACACCCACTAGGGCAATAAAAATAAGAGGGGGGGGGAGGGTGAATTAGTGCAGTGGATAAAAATATCAATTTTAAAAAATCTTTGTTTCGATAAAACCAATATCGAAAAAACCCATAAGGAAATATGGTTAACTTGAAAACGTGTTCATAAACGTAGTAGAAGTAAAGCAAGTAATGTAGTTTGCAGTGAAGGTAAATAGCAAGAATAGAAATGCAAACTAAGTTTTATAGTGGTTCGGTCATCATGACCTACATCCACACCCGATTCCTCTTCCATCGAGGCCACCGACATCCACTAATGGTCTTTCTTTAATAAGCGAAGACCAACCTCCTTCTTACAACTCTATTCTCCTTTGGTAGGCTCAGGAGAGAACCTTTACACCCCTACTACCTCCTCTCTTAAACTTTACTCACACTTAGAGTTTAAGAGGAGTTCACACAAGATTACAATAGCATTTTCTTTTCTTTTTGCTCTCCATTGTGTGTATGTTAACCAAGGATGAAAGGGATATTCATAGGCCTCAAGTGTCTCATCCCCAATTTTCGAGGTACTAGCGGTACCACCATCTGCAGCACTGACACTGGGCAGTACCATTTCCCAGTCTAGTGGTATCACCACCTAGGAGACTATGTCTGGGTAGTACCATCGCTTGATAGTCTCAGAGATTGAGTATGGGTGGTACCACCGCCTGACAGAGTCTCAGAGACTGTGCCACGATGGTTCCACCTATTAAGTCAATATTTGGGCCTTTCACTTGGCCCAAAACAATCTAAACTTTGGCCCAATTAGCCCCTAATTGAGTTGGCCCAATTCTAACCCAATTATGTGCTAACTATGAATTTAAGGCATACATTAAGCTAAATAAGTTCGGTAAGTATAGGTTTCTTCCGGCGAACTTCCGACGATCTCTTGGTAGTGTTCCAATGGACTCCCAACAAGCTCTTAGACTTCATGATGATTTTTTTGGTGAGTTCTAATGAGCTTATTTGATAAGCTCCTGGACTTCTCAATCAATTTTGACAAAACTTTCGATGAATGTCCGGACTTCCGACGAACTCTCAAACTCCCAACGAAATCTCATTCTTAACTTTGGGACTTCATTTTGCTTTATTCCTTGATTGCTATCATAGTTAATCCTACACACTTAAAACCTACTTCGATCTAGACAATTATTACAAAGCTTGAATCAAAAGTTGTCTAGCATGTCATTGGTTTATCGATGCTTCGTCCGATTCTTCGGCACATCGTCCTCTCTTGTGGCCTACTATCTAATTGGTCAGTTGACCTCAACAACTCTGATTTTCTTAGCATAATTTTCACTCTTCTTGGCCCAATGCCCGAACCCATGACCCGAAGCTTTCTATTGATACATCGACCGATCCTCCGACTCGACATCCAATCTTCTTGTTGAATCTTATATTTTGATGATGAAACTAGTTGATATGTGTTTATGATTTAATCTATGTTTTGAGTAACTTAGGATACTTTGATCAGGATGAGATAATTAAAGCAGGAAAATCAAGTCACGCTGAAGGAACATGTCAAAAGATTGGACGTTGGGTCGGTGGATTGGTCGACATATCGACAAAAGGCTTCGGGCCGTGGATTCAGGCATCGGGCCAAGAAGAGCAGAGATTATACCAAGGACATTGGAGTTACGGATTCAACTGGTCAATTGGGTAATGGGCTGCAAGAGAGGATGATGTGCCGAAGAATTGGATGAAGCGTCGAGGGACCAATGACATGCCGGACAACTTGATTAATTACTTAGGATTAATTGTCTCGATCGAAGTTATGTTTTAAGTGTGCAAGATTAACTACGATAGCTTGAAGACATAAAGCAAGTCTACCGGAGTCAAGTTCGATGGGTGTTCAAGAGTCCGTTGAAAGTCCAAAGAATCGTCGGAAGTGCTGCTAGAACTAACCGAGAAGGAATCGGGGACTTGCTAAAGTTTTCAGAAGTCCGCCGGAAAGATCGTCAGAGGTTCGCGGAGATCACCGAGAAGGTTCAGCTACTTGCTAAAGAATCGTTGAACTCACCACAAGACCGGGGGCCTATTGGGAGTCTGCCCGAAGAAATCCGAGGGTGTATCGGAAGTCTGTCAGAAGTTCATCGGAAAGCTCACCGGAAGGAAACTCGACGTTACCGGTTAAAAACCTACTTAGGACTATGTCTTAATTTCATAGTTTGTATGTAATTTGGGTTAGGATTAAGAGTTAATCTTATAATCTGGTTAGGGGCCAACCGGGCCCAAATTTGGACTAGTTTGGGTCAAGTTTGGAACCCAACCAATGACCAATAAGGTCGGGCGGTGGCACCGCCCAAAACCCGAAAGATCGGGCAGTGGCACCGCTCAAACCGCTGCGCTAATTCACCCCCCCCCCCCCCCCCCCCCCCCCCCGCCCCCCCCCTCTTAGTACCGCTCCGATCCTAGCAATTGGTATCAGAGCCACAGTTTTCTACTTTGGTTTAACACCCAAACAGAAATGACACTTTTTGACTTTCAAGAGGGTTACTCTCTCATTCGTCCTCCCTTTTTCAATGGGACGGACTACACTTATTGGAAAACTCGAATGAGAGTTTTCTTACTTTCTTTGGATTTGAATTTATGCTATATAATCGAATCCGACTTTAAAAGGTCTTCTCTTCCAATGAAAGATTGGAATGATTTGGAGAAGAAGACTTTTTTTTTAAATGCTAGAGCTATGAATGCTCTTTTTGTGCCTTAGATAAAACGGAGTTTAATCACGTTTCTTTGTGCGAAACGGCTTTCGATATTTGACACTTTCTTGAAACCACACACGAAGGCACAAGTAGTGTTAAGGTTTCAATGGTCAATCTTTTAATGCATGATTTTGAACTCTTTCGAATGAAACCAAGCGAAACCGTTGTTGACATGTACACCTGTTTTACGGATGTCATCAATGGTTTAAAAGCACTTGGTAGAAGTTTTTCAGATTTTGAACTTGTAAATAAGATTTTATGTTCTCTTTCTAAAAATTGGAATTCAAAAGTAACTGCGATACAAGAAGCTAAAAACCTAAACAACTTATCACTTGAAGAATTAATTGGTTCATTAATGATATATGAAATGGTGCATAATGCACATGATGAACATGATGAACAAAACAACCTTCTAAAGAATAGGAAGGATTTGGGACATAGAACACATGAAGAACACTTGAGCATAAGCTCAAGTGATGGTGAATTTGAACTTGCAAAGAAATTTAAAAAGTTAATGAAACAAAAATTAAAGAATAAAAAGAACGGAACTACTTATTTTGAATGAAAGAAGAAGAACACAAATTGGGATGAATCGAGCTCCTCCGAAGACGAGGAGAAAATCAACAAAGGCGAGGTGGCAAACTACGTCTTAACCGCTTTCAATGATAAGATAATCGAAATCCCCCTAATTTACTTCAAAATTACATAATGCTTTTCATAATACACTTTTTTTTTGTAATTTAGTTTTGAATCAATTTTTTTAAAAATTAAATGTTTAAAAATAAAAATGTAAAAATATGATCATACTCGTAATTTTGAAAATGACAATGTATGTGCTTGAGAAGCAAGAATGTATATTTTGATGATTTCCATTTGATGATGATGCATGGCATTTGTATGGAAGGCTTGATGATTTTTTTATGAACCTTATCTTTGGTTTTCAAACATAATAGTTTTGACATAAGAACAAAATTTGAGCATACTAATATAAAGTCAATCACATAAATTAAAACTAAAGAAGTTTTAGTTATCTATAAGAATCATTCAAAATTATGTTCAATGAAACCAATGCATAATGATGTAATGAAAATATTAAATATTTTGATACCATGATTGACGATTTTATGCATGAGATTTTAAAAGTTATACATGATGATTTTTGTGATTTTTTTTTCGTTCCTAAACATTGATGCATGTTTTTATTTACCATAAAAGAAAAGAACATGCATTTATGAAATAAATCACATGAATTAAAACAACTAAAAAGTGGAAAGGTTTCTTCTTAAAAAAATTATTTTTCTGACTTTATCGATTTCTCAAAAAGGGAAATTAATGAATCTATTTGTATCACTTTTGTAAATATCTTGAAAATGATCTTGATTTGATGATTTAAATGAGCTTTATCTTAATCTTTCGAAATTTGTAAATTGAGATTTCTTATGCTTAAGTCAAGATTCTATATGCATGAATTAATGTCTTGTTCTCTTACAAGATTGAATGAATTCTATTTTTTTCATGATTTCCTAAGAATTCTTTACATTATTTATTTAAGAGGATATTTGTTAAAATGAATCACGGTTTCTCTTGATTTTTTGGAAATATAACTTGAGTATTCATTTTATAAAACAAGATTGTTAATCATGATTCTCTCATTTTATCAAAGAGAACATTTTTCAAAATAAATAATTAAACTGTTTTCTCTTGATTTTTTGATACCCATAATTTGAGAAAATGTACCTTGATGCTTGGAACATTTTATGCATAAATTGATTTTCTTTATGATTCAATACTCTTTTGTAATTATATTATGTTTATCACATGATATGATTGAATCATTGTTATAAAAGAAAAAGGAAATTGTTAGCTTGCTAATTGCAAAAATATATGCTAGCTTGAATGATAAAACATGAGATTGTCTATAATGCAAATTTATTGTTCTCATGATGTGTAGATTGAAATGATGATTAGAGTCTTGATGATTTTTATGACAAAATTTATTTTTCGATCCTAAATGATTGATGATATATATATATATATATATATATATATATATATTTGGCACAAAAAGAACAAAGGTATGCTTGTATGAAACAACTAAATAGAGAAAAGTATTTTCTTAAAAATTCTTTTTCTCGATCTTATTAACTTTGATGAATCCATTTGTATTATATTTATGAATCTCATGGATTAAGAAAATGATTTGAATTTAACGGGTTTTATTGAAATCATGATCTTGATTTCTCGTAATTATAATTTGAATTTTCTATTGAATGAATTAAGATTTTTTTCTATTTAAAAGGAGATTTGTCAAAATGTTTCATGGTCTTTTAGTATTCATGATCTTGATAATTATGTTTTGAAACTTTATGTAAATCAAGATTGTTCATCATGATTCTCTCTTTGAATATTTTAAGAGGAGAATTTTCTAGATGAATCATGATTTTGATGATTGAATATTTGATATGCATGAATTGAGATCTTGCTCTCCTACTATTCTTTTTGCTATTCACAAAAAAGAAGACTAATTCTAATAAACAATGATATGCTATATGAATTTTATTATATTCATGAAGTAATATCTCATCACCAAATTTTTTTGTATATTCCTTCATGTGATGATATGAATGCATGAAACACTTATGATATGATTTTTATATAATTCCATCTATTCATAAAATATTTATCTCATTACCCAATTAATTCTTCTTGATATTCCTAATGTGATGAAATGAAATTATACATGAAATACAAATGGGGAGAAGTTTTGATCATGCATGGTAGGATGCAATTTGATAAATTAATACTATCATGATTTGAAACATTTGTGATTTGAAATTATGCATTCAATTGCTTTTTATTGTGATGATATTTGCATATAATATATATCATGAATGCTCTAAATGATGAATGCTTGGTATCATCATTGATAAATGCTATGATTTGTTACCAAAATGATGTATCATGTATGATATGCCCATAGTGATTAATTTATCTATATAATGCATGAAGTAAGGATACAAATGTAAAGTTTTAAAATTATGCATATTTTAATTTGAAAACATAATGATGCACAAATAAGATTGATATTTACCTTTGTCATGATTTAAAAATTGATATAAAGGGTCTTCCTTTCTTTTTGCCAATGACAAAAGGGGAGAAAGAGCTGCTAATGTGCTATCTTGAATTGATGTAAAAGGTCATCTCAAAGAGAAATTAGCTAGCTTGCATAAGTCAAGAAAATGCAAAAACTTGCTTACCTTCTTGCACATCTAAAGAGAAGATGCAAATGTAACACTTGTCAAATTGTTTGCTTACCTCATGTAAAACATTGTCTCTTGCTAGTTTGGCATTTTGCTAAAGAAGCAAAAATGACACTTCTCAAAAAAGAGAAGAATGAGCTTACTATCTTGAACATCTCAAACTTGCGTATCTTAAGAAACAAAAATTGTAAAAGTACTATCTTGCCTATCTCAAGAAGCAAAACTTGCAACTTGCACATTGCAATAGGAAGCAAGAATCATGAGCATGCACAAGAAAGCCATCTTGCATTTGCTTTTGAAATTTTTGCTAGCTTGTATGTAGCAAAACTTGCATATCGTAAAAATTGCTAGCTTGTAGCCTAAAGAGAAGTAAACAGTTGCTAAACTTGCACATCTTTAATTGCTAGATTGCATGATGATAAAATTTGATACTATGTTTATTATGCAATGATTTGAACTTTTTATCTCTAAACACATAAGTGTTGGAACTTCTCTTTTTTGTTGATGACAAAGGGGGAGAAGTATGATGACATGACATGTTATGCTAAGTTTATGATGACATGTTGCTTGGAGTTTTGAAACCAAGAGTTTCTATCAATAAGCCAAAATGATAGGGGGAGTTTGTTTAAACTCCGGGAGTTAAGGTTAACTCTGTCATCAAGTGTTTGTCATCATCAAAAAGGGAGAGATTGTTGAATCTCGTATTTTGATGATGAAACTACTTGATAAGTGTTTATGATTTAATCCGTGTTTTAAGTAACGTAGAATACTTCGATCAGGATGAGACAATTAAAGCAGGAAAATCATGTCGCGTCAGAGGAACATGTTAGAAGTGCTAGTCATAGGTGCCCAGCAAGCCAATCACGTGAGTGATGGCACGTGTGACTTGATACAGAATCTTTTTGCTTATTATATTTTGGCGTATATCACTTTATAACTATTGCATAAATGCATATATATATTGTGATGTCCTTGGATTTGTGCAATGGGAATCGGATCGTGATGAGATCACGATAATGAGATCGATTCACCTTTAAACACATATCCTAAATAATCCCGGTCATAAGTTACTCGAGAGGGACATCGTGATAACCGGATAGACTGGTGTGCTGTATACCCGTCCATATGATGGATGTAGCTGGTCTCATACCTGCTCGTGTAGGGACACTAGAGATACAGTACATGTGCTCATTGGAGAATGAGTTCACTGATTGATCCGCTTACGGAATGCTGGATGGTTGATGATGCCTTATTGTCAGACAGCGATTTCGTAGTCCTAGTGGTGTATCTGGTCCTTAGACTTGAGACGCCAAGGATGTCCTGTATGAGGGCTCCACTCTTTGATACCAGACTTATAGGTTTGGCTGTCCCAGATCTAGTACAGCTGGTCATTGGGAGTGGTAGTCGACCTTACGAGGGCTATTGAGTGTCGACAGAGGATCATCCACTCTCGGTGTCATGAGAGGAATATCCCATGTGTTCTTGCTCAGACAAATCCCTGGCCAGGGTCATTCGGGTTGAGAGAGAAAGAGTTCTCCGGGAGAATCCGATTAGAGCGAGACTTGAGTAGAAACCGTATGGGTCTGACAGCACCATGCTCGATATACGGTCTCTGGGATATTAGATGGATGAGGGACTATAGGTACATGGTAACTGAGGACAAACAGGTCCAATGGATTGGATTCCCCTGTATCGTCTAGGGACTACGGCGTAGTGGCCTAGTACGTCCGTAGTCGATGAGTCGAGTGAATTATTACAGAGATAATAATTCACTGAGTTAGAAGGAGTTCTGACAGGTATGACTCACGGCCAGCTCGATATTGGGCCTAGAGGGTCACACACATATGGTAGGCATTGCGATGAGTAGAGGTTCAGATATGAGATATCCGACGGAGCTCTTGTCTTATTGGATGCAGATCCAATACCCACTAGGGAAGGACCCATTAGGGTTAGACACGGGATCTCTATAAATAGGAGGGATTCACAGCCTCATAGGCTAGAGTCTTTGCTTGCCTTTCCTACTCTCCTCTTCCTCTCCACCTCAGAGTAGGCCTGGAGTTTTGAGGAGCGTCGTCGCAACCCTGCTGTATGCATCACCGTTAGAGAGGAGGACGCTTGACCTCCTTTACCCTCTCCTAAGGATCTGCAAGGAAACAGGGATATACGATCTCCCTAGGTAACACAATCTCTATACGCAGTTTTATGTTTTACGGATTTTTGCGCACCAATCTTCGCACGACGACGAACATCTTTTTGGGAATCGGGGATTTTTGTTTTCTTGTTTTTCCACTGCGCATATGATGTCGCCCCCCATGATTTCCCAACAAGAAGATTGGACGTCGGGCCGGTGGATCGGTCGACATATCGACAGAAGGCTTCGAGTCGTGGATTCGGGCATTGGGCCAAGAAGAGCGGAGATTGTGCCAAGGATATCAGAGTTGCAGAGTCAACTGGCCAATTGGGCAATAGATCACAAGAGAGGACGATGTGCCAAAGAATCGGACGAAGCGTCAAAAGATCAGGCGGTGGTACCGCCGGACTGAGCGGTGGCACTACCCAACACCCGGAAGGTCGGGCGGTGGCATTGCCCAGAACCCGAGAGTTCCAACGGTGGCATTGCCAGAACACTATCAATATGAAAATTGATAGGCGGTGGTACTGCCAGTACACGGTCAAATTGACATTGACAGGTGGTGGCACCGCCACCGACAAGCGGTGGCATTACTAGCTCCGGGAACCCAAAGGAATTCAAAATTTGGAGCCAAAATTTGAATCCTCTTGGGGTCTATAAATACCCCTCAATTCTCAGTAGAGAAGATACCTTTTTTAGAAGTTAGAAATTGAGAAAAAGCTTTAGCAAAGTCTTGTTTTTAATAGCTTAAGTGTTCACCTCCCTCTTTCTTTTTGAAAAATCTATAAGAGTATGAACCACTTGTAAAAAGGTTGTAAGAGGGATATTTGGTCCTTCCCCTTATAAGTGATTTGTTAGTGGAAGTTGGGAGCCTCATCGAAGAAGGCTTCGCAAGTGGATGTAGGTCATTTGACCGAACCACTTTAAATTACGGTGTTCCATGAACGTGTGAGCGTTTAACTTTCTAAAACATTTATTTACTTAACATCAAACTTTCGATTTTTATCTCCTTCCTTTACTTATGCTATTTTTACTAAGTTATCCTTCGTCGAATCGAAATCTCTACACATTTACGAAATTGATTTCAAACATACAAGTTTCAATCCGCTACACTAATTCACCCCCCCTCTTAGTGCCATTTCGATCCTAACACTTCTGACATGTTCCACTCCGACACAACATGATTCTTTCCTACTTTAATTGTCTCTCCCTGATCGAAGCTTCTTGCATCACTTAAAATGCAGATCAGATCATAAACACATCAATTGGTTTCATCATCAAACTCCTAGATTCAACAATCTTCCCCTTTTTTATGATGACATTCAATTGATAATGGAGTTAACCTTAACTCCCTCTATCAATATTCTATATTGATAGAAACCTTGAATTTAAGGCAAGGCAAATTTAATCATAAATCCAAGCAACATGCCATCATAAAATCATACATAATCAAAATTTCAATATGTCATTCCATGCATGATTGTTATCATAACTTCTCCCCCTTTGTCATCAACAAAAAAGGAGAAGTAAAACCAGCAAGTGTTTAGACATATGCAAGTTTTACAACATACAAGCTAGCAAATTTTTTCATCACTTTACAACGTGCATAATCACCAAATCATCATTTAATTTTAAAGATGTGCATGATTTCAAATTCTATAAGTTTGCATTTTTGCGTCATAAGATAGACAAGCTAGCAATTTTTGGTGATGTTCAAGATAGCAAGTTCTTTCTTCATGTAATTTGCAAGCTAGCAAATTTAGTAAGTTTTATATAATTTTGGAACATGCAAGCTATCAAATTTTACACATATGAAAGTTGACAAAATTTTTTGCATCTTTTGATATGAGCAAGCATTTTGCATCTCTTTATGATGTGTAAACTAGCAACTCTTTGCTTCTTCTTGAAGTATGCAAGCTAGCTAGCAAGCTAGCAAAATTTGCTCCCTCTGTGTCATTATCACAAATAGAAGGAAAGAATACAATGTTGTAATTCTCTTCCCTTTTAGTAAATAACTAAAAGAAACATGGGAGTTCAAAAACAAGATCTTGATTCATAGAAAAATCTCATGTATCAAATATCAAGAAATCGAGATCATGATTTGGATAAAGAAAATAAATCATAACCTATAAAGTGTTCTTGTAAGAAATACCAAGTCATCATCATTAT
Source organism: Musa acuminata AAA Group (assembly GCF_036884655.1). Lineage (NCBI taxonomy): Eukaryota > Viridiplantae > Streptophyta > Magnoliopsida > Zingiberales > Musaceae > Musa > Musa acuminata. Next base: position 19,928,625 of record NC_088351.1, on the reverse strand, counting down.
CATGTTGGGCATGATACTAAATCAATAAATTTTCAAATCAATATTTCTTGGGTATGCATGATACCAAAACATGGTTTTAAGTCTTCAATATATAATATATATAATTGTTAGGACTCTAGCTAGGAAAGTCCTAATTGAATTTTATTGAAAGGGGCATTCATGTAAAACTTACCTAGCCGACCCCTATTAAAGAGGCTCAGAGGCCAACTAGGGTTAGGGTTAGTTGGGAGGTTACTTCATAGAGTAGGAGTCTTATTAGGTGTTGGTTAGAATTAGAAGTCTTGAGTAGGAGTCCTATTAGGAGTTGGAGTTTAGAAGCCATATAAATAGTCATGTATTCATCCTCTTTTCCCAAGCAATAGATGAATCTTCTTAGCAACCTTTGAGCAACAACTTAGAGGAAGGAACCCCTATAGAGTTCCAAGGAGGTCGATCCCCTAAATAGATCAACCCCAAGCTTAGAATCTACTAGGGTTCTAACACTTGGTATTAGAGCAGTATTTTTGGCATCTCGTTGCCCTTATACAGCCATCCATCAGCCCTCCATAGCCACCTAAAGTAATTCCCATAATTGCTTAAAAGGTCATCGTTGAATTTCGCCGTCATCTCCACCATTGTGGATCATCCTTTGATCTCCACGTGAATTGCAATAGGTTCTTGTTTCCTACCCTACTGTTACTGCAATTTAGTTATCCTTATTCAAAAATCCAAAAAAAAAAATCGTTCCTATATTGCTACATAAACTTTTTGTCACAAAGTTTTTATCTCTATGACGAAAGATGCACTGCAGAATTCCAACCGCATAGCACATATTGTTTGATCTTGCTACTACATTTTTTCTGTCTAAATCTCTACGAAATTTTTATGATAGCTTTGACACTTCCTAATAGCAGATTCTCTTTTGGTTTTGTCAATAAATTCTTAATATAAACTATTAATCTTTTACGTCCAAACTGCTAGATATACTACAGTATTCCAACCGCATAAGCACAACTTGTTTGATCTTGCTACTGTGTTTTTTCTATCCAAATCTTTACAAAATTTTTATGACAGCTTTGACACATCCTAATAGCAGATTTTTCTTTAGTTTTGTCAAAAAATTCTTAATATAAACTACTAACCTTTTACATTGAAACTGCTACACTTTAGATGTAAAAATCTGCTGTAGTAGCTTTCCGTGATCCTCAATTTTTTCGAACCTTCCATCACCCCATGCCATTAACCCGTCAATAGAAAAAAGATAGGAACATCTATGATCTATAGGCATATGTTATGGCTTCTCAAGATCCAATTGATGCCAAATTTGAAGCATGGGAATCTTGGATTGACTCGCGGCTTGAATCGCGCTTGGAGGACAAATTACGTGCTTTGTTTTCAGAATTTAGAATTGGACAACCATCAAGTCCAACCAAAATTCAGTAAGAGGAGAGTTCAGAGAGGCCTCCAGAGGAGGGACAGCCCTCAGACATGCTACAGCCATGAATGAGGCCTCCAAAAGGAGAACTTGCTACTCAAGGACACATTGAAGAAATTCGAGGTTGGTAGCAAGTCCGTAAACATGATTCTTACCGATAAATGTCACGTTCCTAAAAGAAGTGGAATCGGATTTGTAAGAAACTCTCACAAAAATCCAACCACTTTCATTAAATGCCTTATCTTGCATATTTCACACCAAAACAAATGCAACTTTTGTTGCAAATATGGACATAGAACTTATCATTGTCCATTCAAGAAGATTAGTCCTAACAAATTGATTTGGGTTCCTAAAGGAACCGTAATAAATTCCATGCAACATGACAAACAATTTAGATCAATTTTTTAGGTACTCAAGATTAAATGGGCATCTAAAAATCATCCTTTTTTATAGAAACATATATCACCACAAGCTAGAGATAGTACCTTGATAGTGGATGCTCAAGGCCTATGACTAAGAGATCTAAAATGACTCATAGTGCTCTCTAGTTGAAATGACAAAAAGAGAATCAGTAAAATTGAAACTATCAATTATAAAATGTTACTGATATAATCCTGTTTGATCCCTCAAATTTTGAAACTCATGATTTTACCTTCACACATCCTCTAGAATTTTGAATTCATCGAATACATTTCTTCTTTAAATTTTTCCGAATCCAACTATATCTTACAAGATCATGAACTTACGACTTGCAAGCCAAGTCGGTATACAAATCATTGTTAGGATCGAGAGCACTAAGAGGGGGGGGGGTGAATTAGTGCAGCGGAAATCTTATAATAAATTAAAAACCAAAAGCTGCGTTCGTTCAAAAACTATTATGATGCAAAAGCAAATTCTCAGTTTGTATCTAAGTGCAGTTTGCGTCTAAGCGCAGATTGCGTCTAAGCGCAGTTTGCGTCTAAGCGCAGTTTTGCGTCTAAGCGCAGTTTTGCGTCTAAACTCAGATTTACGTCTAAATGCAGATTTACGTCTAAACGCAGATTTACGTCTTAACGCAGTTTTACGTCTAAACGTAGTTTTACGTCTAAACGCAGATTTACGTCTAAACGCAGTTTTACGTCTAAACGCAGTTTTACGTCTAAACGCAGTTTTACGTCTAAACGCAGTTTTACGTCTAAACGCAGATTTACGTCTAAACGCAGTTAGACGCAGATTTACGTCTAAACTTTGAAACTCGTTTGTATACTCGCAGAAGGCAGTATGCAGTTCAAACCAAGACGTAAACGTGAACTGAAATCTGATGATTGAGCGAAGAAAGCCGATTTACGTCTGAATGCAGTTTTACGTCTAAATGTTGAAACTCGTTCGTAAAATCGTAGAGGACAGATTGCAGTTATCAATAGGATTAAAATGTAAGCATAAACTGCAAGGAAGCTCGTTCGTAAAAACACGGAAAACAGTTCTGCAGAATCAAACGTAAACGTAAACTGTAATGTATGAAAATACGAGTTTACGTCTGAATGCAGATTTGGAAGAACAGCACTTAGAACTTGTTCGTGAAAGCGCAGAGAGCAGTAGTGATGAGGGAGGTTTGCAGTAATGATAAAGTGCTCGAAAGTAAACGCAAACCAGAGATTTAGAGTGGTTCGGTCAGCCTTGACCTACTCCACTTTTGGCTTCCTCCACCGATGAGGTTGCCGACGTCAACTAGGTGCCTTCCTTCAATGGGCGAAGGCCAAACTTCCCTCTTACAATTTCTCTCCTTTTGACAGGCTTAGGAGACAACCTTTACAGATGTTTTCTCTCCTCTCTTTTCAACTCAAACTTGAAGAACAGAAGGAGGAGGAAAACTAGCAGTTTTGAGCTCTAAGAACCACTGAAAAGATCAAGATTTCGGGTCAGTTCTTGCTCAATTCAGTGCTGAATGGGTGGGGTATTTATAGGCCCCAACCCAATTCAAAATTCGAGCTCAAAACGATCAAATCGATCAAATCCCAGAATTCTGGGATCAGGCGGTTGCACCTCTCGACTGGAGAGGTGGCACCGCCTGGCAGAGCTCGAAGACTGAGCTCTGCCGATTGCTTCTCTCTGCCAGAGCTCGAAGACTGAGCTCGATGGTTGCATCACCTGGCAGAGCTCGAAGACTGAGCTTGGTGATTGCATCACCTGGCAGAGCTCGAAACAGAGCTCGGTGGTTGCATCACCTGGCAGAGCTCCAAGCTGAGCTCAGGCTGATCCACCTCTCTGCCAGAGCTCGAAGACTGAGCTTGGTGAATGCATCACCTGGCAGAGCTCGAGACTGAGCTCAGGCTGATGCACCTCTCTGCCAAAGCTCGAAGACTGAGCTTGGTGGTTGCATCGCCTGGCAGAGCTCGGAACTTGAGCTCTGGCGGTGCAACCTCTTGGCTGGGGCGGTTGCACCTCCCAGCCGTGCAGCCCTGGCGGTTGCACCTCCTGGCTGGGGCGGTTGCACCTCCCAGCCCCACAGCCCAGGCGGTTGCACCTCCTGGCTGGGGCGGTTGCACCTCTCAACCCCACAGCCCAGGCGGTTGCACCTCCTGGCTGGGGCGGTTGCACCTCCTGGTGCAATCAGGGTCCGAATGGTTCACTCCATTCGACCCACTTTGAATCTTTTCAGGGGCCCAATTGCCCCAAGATTAAGCTAATGGGATCACCTCCCATTTTCATGCTTAATCATCGTGCTAACTACGATTATCTCTAAGACAACTTCTGCAGCTTGCTCCGATGCGTCAATCGCTTCTTCCGGCGAGTTTCCTGCCAACTTCCGTCGATCAACCGATAACCCTCGGTGATCCTTCTGCGGACATCCGGCATACTCCTGGACTTTGCGACGATCCACTTGGCGAGTTCCGACGAGCTTCGCTTGGCAAGCTTCTGGACTTCTCGGATCTGTTCTCTCTGAACCTCCGACGACCGTCCGAACTTCCGTCGAACTCTCGAACTCCCAACGTGATCATGATCTTGACTCCGGCGCAACTCCTGCTGCTTGTCTTACTCTCATCGTAGTTAATCCTGCACACTTATCTCAACACATAGATTAGATAACAAATGACAATTGACTTCATCATCAAAATCCGAGATTCAACACATTGCACGTCATTTCATATGTGATCAATGAACCAATTAGTTCTTCAAGTGGAAAATGGTTCAAGTTTTTCGATTCTTGAATAGCAGTTACTTTTGAATCCCAAGTTTTAGAAAGTGAGCGCAAAACTTTGTTAACGAGTTCAAAATCCGAAAAGCTTTTACCAAGTGATTTTAAACCATTGACGACATCCGTAAAACGGGTGTACATGTCAGCAACGGTTTCGCTTGGTTTCATATGAAAAAGCTCGAAATCAAGCAGTAGAATATTAACTTTCGAGTCTTTGACTCTACTAGTTCCCTCGTGCGTGATTTCAAGAGTGCGCCAAATATCGAAAGCCGTTTCACACGTAGAAATCCGATTGAACTCATTTTTGTCCAATGCGCAAAATAAGGCATTCATAGCCTTTGCGTTTAAAGAAAAATTCTTCTTCTCCAAAACCGACCATTCGTTCATCGGTTTGGAGGGAAGTTGAAAACCGTTTTCAATGATATTCCATAAATCCAGATTTAGAGAAATTAAGAAAACTCTCATTCGAGTTTTCCAATAAGTGTAGTCCAATCCGTTAAAGAACGGTGGACGAAAGACCGAACAGCCCTCTTGAAAAGTCATTTCTCTCGGGTGTAAATCCGAAATGAGGAAAACCCCGCTCTGATACCAATTGTTAGGATCGAGAGCACTAAGAGGGGGGGGGGTGAATTAGTGCAGCGGAAATCTTATAATAAATTAAAAACCAAAAGCTGCGTTCGTTCAAAAACTATTATGATGCAAAAGCAAATTCTCAGTTTGTATCTAAGTGCAGTTTGCGTCTAAGCGCAGATTGCGTCTAAGCGCAGTTTGCGTCTAAGCGCAGTTTTGCGTCTAAGCGCAGTTTTGCGTCTAAACTCAGATTTACGTCTAAATGCAGATTTACGTCTAAACGCAGATTTACGTCTTAACGCAGTTTTACGTCTAAACGTAGTTTTACGTCTAAACGCAGATTTACGTCTAAACGCAGTTTTACGTCTAAACGCAGTTTTACGTCTAAACGCAGATTTACGTCTAAACGCAGTTAGACGCAGATTTACGTCTAAACTTTGAAACTCGTTTGTATACTCGCAGAAGGCAGTATGCAGTTCAAACCAAGACGTAAACGTGAACTGAAATCTGATGATTGAGCGAAGAAAGCCGATTTACGTCTGAATGCAGTTTTACGTCTAAATGTTGAAACTCGTTCGTAAAATCGTAGAGGACAGATTGCAGTTATCAATAGGATTAAAATGTAAGCGTAAACTGCAAGGAAGCTCGTTCGTAAAAACACGGAAAACAGTTCTGCAGAATCAAACGTAAACGTAAACTATAATGTATGAAAATACGAGTTTACGTCTGAATGCAGATTTGGAAGAACAGCACTTAGAACTTGTTCGTGAAAGCGCAGAGAGCAGTAGTGATGAGGGAGGTTTGCAGTAATGATAAAGTGCTCGAAAGTAAACGCAAACCAGAGATTTAGAGTGGTTCGGTCAGCCTTGACCTACTCCACTTTTGGCTTCCTCCACCGATGAGGTTGCCGACGTCAACTAGGTGCCTTCCTTCAATGGGCGAAGGCCAAACTTCTCTCTTACAATTTCTCTCCTTTTGACAGGCTTAGGAGACAACCTTTACAGATGTTTTCTCTCCTCTCTTTTCAACTCAAACTTGAAGAACAGAAGGAGGAGGAAAACTAGCAGTTTTAAGCTCTAAGAACCACTGAAAAGATCAAGATTTCGGGTCAGTTCTTGCTCAATTCAGTGCTGAATGGGTGGGGTATTTATAGGCCCCAACCCAATTCAAAATTCGAGCTCAAAACGATCAAATCGATCAAATCCCAGAATTCTGGGATCAGGCGGTTGCACCTCTCGACTGGAGAGGTGGCACCGCCTGGCAGAGCTCGAAGACTGAGCTCTGCCGATTGCTTCTCTCTGCCAGAGCTCGAAGACTGAGCTCGATGGTTGCATCACCTGGCAGAGCTCGAAGACTGAGCTTGGTGATTGCATCACCTGGCAGAGCTCGAAACAGAGCTCGGTGGTTGCATCACCTGGCAGAGCTCCAAGCTGAGCTCAGGCTGATCCACCTCTCTGCCAGAGCTCGAAGACTGAGCTTGGTGAATGCATCACCTGGCAGAGCTCGAGACTGAGCTCAGGCTGATGCACCTCTCTGCCAAAGCTCGAAGACTGAGCTTGGTGGTTGCATCGCCTGGCAGAGCTCGGAACTTGAGCTCTGGCGGTGCAACCTCTTGGCTGGGGCGGTTGCACCTCCCAGCCGTGCAGCCCTGGCGGTTGCACCTCCTGGCTGGGGCGGTTGCACCTCCCAGCCCCACAGCCCAGGCGGTTGCACCTCCTGGCTGGGGCGGTTGCACCTCTCAACCCCACAGCCCAGGCGGTTGCACCTCCTGGCTGGGGCGGTTGCACCTCCTGGTGCAATCAGGGTCCGAATGGTTCACTCCATTCGACCCACTTTGAATCTTTTCAGGGGCCCAATTGCCCCAAGATTAAGCTAATGGGATCACCTCCCATTTTCATGCTTAATCATCGTGCTAACTACGATTATCTCTAAGACAACTTCTGCAGCTTGCTCCGATGCGTCAATCGCTTCTTCCGGCGAGTTTCCGGCCAACTTCCGTCGATCAACCGATAACCCTCGGTGATCCTTCTGCGGACATCCGGCATACTCCTGGACTTTGCGACGATCCACTTGGCGAGTTCCGACGAGCTTCGCTTGGCAAGCTTCTGGACTTCTCGGATCTGTTCTCTCTGAACCTCCGACGACCGTCCGAACTTCCGTCGAACTCTCGAACTCCCAACGTGATCATGATCTTGACTCCGGCGCAACTCCTGCTGCTTGTCTTACTCTCATCGTAGTTAATCCTGCACAACAAATCAAAACTTCGATCGAGACAATTAATCCTAAGCAATTAACCAAGTTGTCCGACATGTCATTGGTCCCTCGACGCTTCGTCCGATTCTTCGGCGCATCGTCCTCTCGTGCAGCCTATTGCCCAATCGGCCAGTTGACTCCGCAACTCCGATATCCTTGGCACAATACCCGCTCTTCTTGGCCCGATGCCCGAGTCCACGGCCCGAAGCCTTCTGTCGATACGTCGACCGATCCACCGGCCCGACGTCCAATCTTCTGACATGTTCCTTCGGCACAACATGATTTTCCTGCTTTAATTGTCTCATCCTGATCGAAGCATCCTGCGTCACTCAAAACGCAGATTAAATCATAAACATATATCAAGTAGTTTCATCATCAAAATACGAGATTCAACAATCATGAACTAGCAAGGCTTACAAGCTTGCATGACAAGTCATGAACATATTGAAAACTCTATCATAAATACATTTGAGTAGAGTATGCATTTCACAAGATCTATCATGAATGTACAAAATTTCTCATCTTGTGATGGAAATTTTTACATAATTAAGGTTGGCTGTTGCAATAAAAACTCTCTTCAAATTGAAAACACTCACATCAGCCCACACAGACCTGAAAGCAGTGCTCACTACCTGTAGGCGGTGGCACCACCCAACTGGCGGTAGCACCGCCGGTTGTCACGGGTGGCAAGCAGTTGCACCGCCCAGCCAACGGTGCCACCACCCGCAACTTGCCCCTTTTTAAACCTGAGCTAGGGCCGGTGATAGAACCGACCCCAACTCATTCTCTTATCCTACTTGTGTTGGGCTGGCAGCCCACAAATTCAGCCCATAGTGGGCTTGGGCAGCCCACAACTCACCCCCTCTTAACCTAACTCAGTTGAGAAGATCTTCTAGACAATGTCAACCTTCCAGAAGATACTCTACATATGAGTATGTGATGCTTACTGATGCAGGTGAACTAGAGAGTTACCAGGAAGCAGTTGAAAGTGAGCAGAAAGAGAAGTGGTTAGTTGGTATGCAGGAAGAGATGGATGCTCTTCAGAAGAATCACACTTATGATTTGGTGCTACTACTAAATGGAATAAAGGCCTTGAAGAACAAGTGGGTTTTCAGGTTGAAGACTCAAGAATATTGTTCTCAACCAAAGTACAAAGCTAGATTGGTTGTGAAAGGCTTTGGTCAAAAGAAAGGTATTGACTTTGAAGAGATTTTTTCTCCTGTTGTTAAAATGTCTTCTATTCGTGTTTCTCTTGGTATTGCTACTAGCTAGGACTTGGAGGTTGAGCTGTTAGATGTGAAGATAGCTTTCCTTCATGGGGATTTGGAGGAGGAAATTTATATGGAGCAACCAGAAGGCTTCAAAGTTAAAGGTAAAGAGAACTTTGTCTACAAATTGAAGAAGAGATTGTATGGGCTAAAGCAAGCTCCAAGACAGTGGCACAGAAAGTTTGATTCATTTATGATAGAAAATGGATACAAAAGAATGACTTTAGATCATTGTGTGTACATCAAATAGTTTGGTGAGGATTTTATTATTCTCTTACTTTATGTTGATGACATGCTTATTCTTGGAAAAGATATGTCTAAAATTGACAGATTGAAGAAGGAACTGAGTGAGTCTTTTGCAATAAAGGACATGGGGCCAGCAAAGCAAATACTAGGTATGCAAATTTCTCGTGACAGGAAAAATAAGAAGATTTGGATGTCACAGGAGAAATACATCGAGAAGATATTGGAAAGATTCAGTATGAGCAATGAAAAATCAGTTGGCTCTCCTCTTGCAGGTCACTTCTACTAGTCATAGGTGCCCAGTAAGCCAATCACGTGAGTGATGGCACGTGTGACTTGATACAGAATCTTTTTGCTTATTATATTTTGGCGTATATCACTTTATAACTATTGCATATGTGCATATATATATTGTGATGTCCTTGGATTTGTGCAATGGGAATCGGATCATGATGAGATCACGATAATGAGATCGATTCACCTTTAAACACATATCCTAAATAATCTCGGTCATAGGTTACTCGAGAGGGACATCGTGATAACCGGATAGACTAGTGTGTTGTATACCCGTCCATATGATGGATGCAGTTGGTCTCATAGCTGCTCGTGTAGGGACACTAGGGATATAGTACAGGTGCTCATTGGAGAATGAGTTCACTGGTTGATCCGCTTACGGAATGCTGGATGGTTGATGATGCCTTATTGTCAGATAGCGATTCCGTAGTCCTAGTGGTGTATCTGGTCCTTAGACTTGAGACACCAAGGATGTCCTGTATGAGTGCTCCACTCTTTGATACCAGACTTATAGGTTTGGCTGTCCCATATCTAGTACAGCTAGTCATTGGGATTGGTAGTCGACCTTACGAAGGCTATTGAGTGTCGATAGAGGATCATCCACTCTCGGCATCATTAGAGGAATATCCCATGTGTTCTTGCTCAGACAAATCCCCGGCCAGGGTCATTCGGGTTGAGAGAGAAAGAGTTCTCCGGGAGAATCTGATTAGAGCGAGACTTGAGTAGAAACCGTATGGGTCTAACAGCACCATGCTCGATATACGGTCTCTGGGATATTAGATGGATGAGGGACTATAGGTACATGGTAACTGAGGACAGACAGGTCCAATGGATTGGATTCCCCTGTATCGTTTGGGGACTACGGCGTAGTGGCCTAGTACGTTCGTAGTCGATGAGTCAAGTGAATTATTACAGAGATAATAATTCACTAAGTTAGAAGGAGTTCTGACGGGTATGACTCACGGCCAGCTCGATATTGGGCCTAGAGGGTCACACACATATGGTAGGCATTGCGATGAGTAGAGGTTCAGATATGAGATATCCGACGAAGCCCTTGTCTTATTGGATGCAGATCCAATACCCACTAGGGGAGGACCCATTAGGGTTTGACATGGGACCTCTATAAATAGGAGGGATTCAGAGCCTCATAGGCTAGAGCCTTTGCTTGCCTTTCCTATTCTCCTCTTCCTCTCCACCTTAGAGTAGGCCTGGAGTTTTGAGGAGCGTCGTCGCAACCCTACTATGTGGATCACCACTAGAGAGGAGGACACTTGACCTCCTTCACCCTCTCCTAAGGATCTGCAAGGAAACAGGGATATACTATCTCCCTAGGTAACACAACCTACTCTATACGTAGTTTTAAGTTTCACGGATTTTGCGCACCAATCTTCGCACGACGACGAACATCTCTTTGGGAATCGGGGATTTTGTTTTTCTTGTTCTTCCGCTACGCATGTGATGTCACCCCCATGATTTCCCAACAGTTGTATCAGTGCCAGGTTGTTCGTGCGAATGATTGGTTTTGAACTGCGTGTGTTGTGTTTAGGAAGAATTTTGACGTCAAAATCGTTGACGCAAAAACAAGGAAGGGCAGCAACAGTTACTGCCCTCGATCTGCGTGCGTGCAGCGCAGCCGAAGGCGGACAGCACAGGGGCTGCGTCTGCAGCAGCTGGCCGGTGGCCTGCTTGCAGCGGGCTTGCGTCCGGCGGGGCTGGCAGCCCGCGGGCAGAGGTGCATGCGACCGCTTCTCCCGCGGGGTGAGGCACCGCAGGGCAGAAGTGCATGCCGCTGCTGCTCCCACGTAAGGGCAGAAGTGCATGCCGCCGCTGGGGCGGCCGCCTGGCGAGGCAGCACGGCCTGCGGGCGCTACTACGCGGGTAGAACCGCCCGCGGAGGCGGCAGCGCCCGCGGGGGCGCCCAGCTGCATGGGCAGCGCCACCCACAGGGGCGCCAACCCACGGTGGCGCCCACCTACAGGGTCGACGCCCTGCCCCGCCGCACAGGCCGCCGCTAGCAGGGTGGCGGCGGCGGCAGCAGCAGTAAAGGGGAGTAGGGCATTAGAGTTATCTGGGCAAAAGATAGTTTTGCCCCTCGGAATTTGAGAAATTATTCTGTCTTTTGTCCAAATTATGAAAATACCCCTATGAATTCAGAAATTCCCTACATGTCCCTGATTTCAGAAAATATTAATTAATTAAAAGGTTTAGTTGATTATTATTTTTATTATTATCTAGTAGTCCTACGTGATGATGATTATTTATGCATGTGATGTATGATGTGTGGATGGATGATCATGGACCGTGTGATGTGTGTACTTGTGAATATTATTATTGAGGTCTACGAGCCTCCATTATATTTCTCGTTTATTGTTGGGCCTGCGTGCCTATGATTAAGTTGTAATCACATGAGGAGGAACAGTGGGAGCGTGGATGTGATAGCGGGACCCACGAGACGGACGATCGTGATGCATGAAGATGCATCAAGATGTCGACGGAACCGACGAGGACGAGATGGACGATCATAGGGCATGGAGATGCACCGTTGCACACATAGATCTTGATGTGAGTGATTAGGCCTACTGGCTCGGGCCTAATCATATTAGGTTGTGGTCCATGATCATCTAGTGTGATTGCTTATACACATACTAGATATGTATATATATTTACATGCGATATAGATATATATTAAATATGTATATGTGTGACATGTCATATTTCGAGACCAAATCATAGAAACATCTCTCGATAATATTAAGTCGGTAAACGTGAGGCAATTAGATTGACCCACGTGGCCTTCCATCATTATAAGTAGGAACCGATTCTCGGTGTATGTTGAGTTGGTCGAGTCCCTCGAGACTCACCTGTATCGCGATTTGCTATCTTGCTTACGACATAGAGATGTCACCAGTGACCTGAGGGCATGGTATACTTGGTCGAGTCCCTCGAGAGTATATCATCAAATCAGACTCATCTTTAACGAAGGTGTTGACTTAACCGAGCATCATGGTTGGTGGAGTCCCTCGAGGCCATGGTGATTCGGAGGCCAAACAGGACGGGAATCACAAGGAGTTGTGATCGGCAAGAGTTGTCTACCTTTTAGGCTTAGTGTGATTGGTCGAGTCCCTCGAGGTTGCACTAAGACACTGATTGGATCCTGATCCCCACTAGAAGTCTGCCGGAGACTTCCATTTCATGTGCTGAGGGTGTCGCATGACTCGTTAGTAAAATAGTGGGAGCATACTAAGATAGAAGTCCATATCTTGATAGTTTATTTCTTGCAAAATCTGCATGTTATTCATTTCTGCTGCATCTTTATTTTCAGAAAATGTCGCTTTCAAATCCCTTACGTGGCATACTTGATGTCAACCGCCTCATTGGTCCAAATTATACGGAATGGCTCCGTAACTTGAGAATTGTTCTCACAGCGAAGAAAATCATGTACGTCGTTGATAAAGTGATGCCTAAGCCCGAAGAACGGGCAAACGAGGATGAGATCGCTCGCTACGTGAAGTACATTGATGACTCCACTCTTGCTCAGTGCTATATGTTGGGCTCTATGACTCCTGAGTTACAGAGACAACATGAAAAGATGGATGCCAGATCCATTCTCCTACATGTCCGTAAATTGTTTGAGGAATAGGGAAGGATTCAGCGATATGAGATATCTAAGAGCCTCTTCCGCGCTAGGATGACACCGGTTCTGAACCATGTCCTAAAGATGATTGAGTGGATAGAGAAACTCACAGGTCTAGGAATGGTCCTAGAGGGTAACATGTGTGTGGACATTGTGCTTTAGTCCCTACCAGATTCCTTTTCACAGTTCATAATGAATTTTAATACGAACAAGCTTGAGGTGACTCTCCCATAGCTCCTCAATATGTTGAGGGAGGCAGAGAGTACTATTAAGAAAGAGAAGCCAGTTCATTACACTGGTGATGTCACGCCCCCTCAAATAATAACCATGATATTAAAATTTTCATCACAAACCAATCCAGGATCCAAACACACATTTGAGGACGCTGAAAAACATTCTATCAAATTCACATCTATAAAACCTGTGCAGTTTATAATCATATATCACATCACTCGATAATTCACATTTATGGCAACCTAAGCCAACTTGACAAACATGAACAACATTTATAAATCCACAAGCTAAATAAATTATACAATCAGAACTCCAACTATTCACCACAAGTTCATATCATCATAAATTAGACTTAATATTCTGAAATTCCAAATAAGAGAGATCTTCTAACACTTTTACATAGTATATCCATTTCGATTCATCGACAACATTTCATTTCATACAAAATATGCTTATACAACAATAACATAATAACCAACAAGACTTGCCCATAATTCAGAATAGCTCTCCACTGCCTCAGCCCAATTCAAACATCTCAAAGAGTGACAAGCTGACCTGAAAGATTTATATAACAACGGAGTGAGCTAAAAACAACTCAGCAAATAACAAAGCATATTCAGAACAAAAGGAACGATTTCAAACAAATAAGATATCATAATACAAGGTAGAATACAAGAATTCTCAAGGATACGATCTCATTAGATACAAAATCATATTTGTCATGTCATTCAAAACCTATTTGGTTCATAACAGATGGAGCATAGAGTAATTAGAGCATATCAATAGCGTATGAAATGTTCCGGAGCATATCAACTACATATGGAACATTTCGAAGCATAACAATAGCAAATGAAACATTTCAGAGCATATCAAAGGTGTATGAAATGTTTCGGAGCATATCAATGATAAATGAAACATTTCGGAACATATCAATGGCGTATGGACCATTTCAGAGCATATCAAAGAACGAATATGAAATAGAAGCTCAAACGTCGAGTTTGACGTTACATTCATATCATTCTTATCCAAAGCATGTATAGAAACACATAACCAAAGCTCTGGATATCATATCAAACATATAGAAGGTGAAGTGGGACCATAACATAATATATTACATCAATTTCTGAATGACCACCAAACATAAGTCACCCACGTCTGGGAGGTCTCCCACGTTTGGGAGCTCCATCCACCCACGTTTGAGTGAAGTCATCGGGGCCGGCAGAGCATCAGAGGCTCTATGCATAACTCCCTTCACCATTTCTGGCAAGGTTCACAATATCCCACAAACACCAGAGTACAAAAGGATAGTATGAACAATGAATAACACATATCGGAAGCACACGCGGAACAATAAAACGTACATGTGCCTTTACGAGTCAATACAAAGTAAGCAATAATCTTTCACAATTGTATTCAAATTTGAAAGAAAATTAAAGCTAGAGCATTCAAGGATTCCAAGCAATCACATCTAACTCAATTCAAATAAGAAGGTTAGATGAATTCAATATCTAAAGGAATGAAACTGGAATAGGTACATATCGAAAGCAAATGCGGAACAATGGGATATACATGTGCCTATATGAGTCAATACAAAGTAAGCAATAATCGTTCACAATTGTATTCTAATTTGAAAGGAAATGAAAGCAAGAGCATTCAAGGATTCCAAGCAATCACATCTAACTCAATTCAAATAAGAAGGTTAGATGAATTCAATGTCTAAAGGAATGAAACTGGAATAGGCACATATCGAAAGTAAATGCGGAACAATGGGATATACATGTGCCTATATGAGTCAATACGATATAGCATAAACATTACACAATAGTTTTCAAGAATGTAAATAATTTTAAGGACAAGAGCATACAAGAATTTAAAGTAGTAATATAAAGCTCAATTGAATAAGAAAGCTAAAGGATATCAATTTCCAAAGGAATGAAATCAGAATATGCAAAATCGACCAAAGCTCGATTTTTGGTAGAATTCATAAGACACATTGAATAAATGATTCAAACTATCAATCGTGCTCCAATATACTGTAATATCCCTCACTTTTGAAAATTATTAAAAAGAAACTATATGTAAATTTGAGGACCTATATGTAAATATAAAAATTTCAATGACTAAACTGCTTATTTGCAAAATGAAAAGAAAATAAAGAAAACCGAAAATTTCAGTTTTATCCCACCGCCTCCCACGCACTCTCTGTTTCTTCGAGAAACAGAGAGGAGCGGTGGGGCGTGAGGAGAGAAGAAAGAAGAAGAAGAGGGAAAAGAAGAGAGGAGGAAGAGGGAGAAGAGAAGAAAAGAAGAAGAAGAAGAAGAGAGGGAAGATGGAGAGGAGAGGGAGAGGCAGCAGCAGCAGCTAGGGCTGCTGCACCTCTGTTTCCCGCAGGTGGAAACAGAGGAGAGTATGTGTGGGGCGTTGGGGAGGAGAAGAGAAGAAGAAGAAGAAGAAGAAGAAGAAGAAGAAGAAGAAGAGAGGAGGATAGCTGCAGCAAGGCTGCAGCGAGGAGGTGTGTGGCGTTGGGGAGGAAAAGGGAAGAGGAGAAGAAGAGGGAAAAGAGAGGGAAGAGGGAGAGGCAGCAGCAGTAGCTAGGGCTGCTGCACCTCTGTTTCCCGTAGGTGGAAACAGAGGAGAGGATGTGTGGGGCGTTGGGGAGGAGAAGGGAAGAAGAAGAAGAAGAGAGGAGGATAGCTGCGGCAAGGCTGCAGCGAGGAGGTGTGTGGCGTTGGGGAGGAAAAAGGGAAGAGGAGAAGAAGAGAAGGAGAAGAAGAGGGAAAAGAGAGGGAAGAGGGAGAGGTGCGAGAGGTGGCAGCAGCTAGGGCTGCAGCACCTCTGTTTCCTGCAGGTGGAAACAGAGGAGAGGTGTGGGGCGTTCGAAGAGGAGAAGAAGAAGAAGAGGAAAAGAAGAGGAAGAGGAAGCAGGAGAAGAGGTTGTGATACCTCTGTTTCCTGCAGAGGAAACAGAGGAGGGAAGTAGAAGAGGAGAAGAAGAAGAGAAGGGAAAGGAGGAGCTGCGGCTGCGGCGGTGGAAGCTACAGCTGGAAGAGAAGGAGAGGAAGAGATGGTGAGGAAGAAGAGAAGAAGTAGAAGCGGGTGAAGAGGCGGCACCTTTGTTTCCTGCAGGAGGAAACAGAGGAAAGGAGGTGCTGTTCGTCGGGGAGAAGAAGGGGAGGAAGGAGAAGAAGAGAAGAAGAAGAAAGGAAGGAGGAGGAAGAGGAGAAGGGAAAGAACTAGCTACGGCTGCGGCTGTGGCAGCTGCAGCTGTGGCAAGGAAAGAGGAAGAGGAAGGAAGAAGGGAAGGGGAGGAAGAAGAGAAGGGGCTGCGGCTGCTGCGATGGCAGCTGCAGTTGGAAGAGAAGAAGGAGAGGAAGATGAGCAGGGGAGGAAGAAGAGGTTGTGGCCGCGGCTGAGGCTACGACTGCAACCGTGCAGCTGGGAAAGAAGAGAAGGAAAGAAAGAAGAAGAGAAAGGAAAAGGGAAGAAGAGAGGAAGAGGAGAAGGAGAGGCAGCTGTGGCAGTGGCAGCTGCAGCTGGAAGAGAAGGAGAGGAAATAGAGCAGGGGAGAAAGAAAAGGCTGCGGCTGTGGTGGCTGCGGCCATGGTTGCGACTGCGACTGCGGCAGTTGCAGCTGGGAAAGAAGAGAAAGGAAAGGGGGAAAAAGGGGCTGCAGAAGGGATTGCGGCCACAGCGGCAGCGACTGCGTATGCAGCAGCTGTGTCTGCGAAAGAAGAGGAGGAAGGAAGGTAGTGCGGTGGAAGGGGCTGCGATTGTGGCAGCGGTAGCGGCGGTGGCTGTGGCAGCTGCGTTTGGGAAAGAAAAAGAAGGAATGAGAGTAAGAGAGAGCAGGTGACTGTGCCTCGATATTCGACACGTGGTGTAGTTGCGAAGAAAGGAAGAAAACGGGAGTACAAAACGAAACAGAGAGAGGACACGGAGGAAAAGTAGAAGGATTTGGGCTAGCACCTTCTTTGAATCTTCGGATCGAAATCTTTGAAAGGCAAGTTCCCTGATCGTTTCTCCTATAATTGCTCTGATATTTCTTATTGCAAGTGTTCTGATCTTTCCTATTGCAAGCTTTCTAATCTTTCCTATTGCAAGTGTCCTGATCTTTCCTTACTGCAATTTTACCGTTACATTTGTTTTGAATATGAGGAACTTTGAATTGTTCTAGCCTTTCATTTGATATATCTCCTGTTTAGATGTATCGATTCGAATCTATGCAACTTCTGATATTCTGACCCTTCTACTTTGTTATGGCTATAACTTCATGTGTTGACCTCTGATTTGGACAAAACTTATTTGATCAGAATATAGACTCATAAACCTTTGTTTTGATAGCTTATTTTAAGAATACGGAGTAAGTTTGTCTGCCCAAACTTCTGTTTCAAATGAGCCTACTGATTTTGTGAAACAGGGATCGTAATTTCTGACCTTTTGATACTGAACTGCTTATAAGTCCTTGTTGCAAACGTTGATTTATTCAAAGCTTATTTCATTCGAAACTAGACTTGTAGATCTTTCTTTTGATATATGGATTGAAAGATTTGGAATCCAAACACCTGCCCAGTTATCTGTTGAATCTGATATTATGAATTCTGCCAAACAGAGATTTTGTTCTACGACCCTTGTTTACCAAATTATTTGTAACTCTCTCTATTGGACAGTTCAATTCATATGAAGCCTGTCTTATCTGAAAGCATAATCCAATGATATATTTCTGAGTAAATTGGAGCACGATTGATAGTTTGAATCATTTGTTCAATGTGCCTCTTGTATTCTGCCAGAAATCGAGCTTTGGTCGATTTCTAATATTCTGGTTTCATTCCTTTGGAAATTGATATCCTTTAGCTTTCTTATTCAATTGAGCTTTATAATACTGCTTTGAATTCTTGTATGCTCTTGTCCTTCAAATTATTTGCATTCTTGAAAACTATTGTGTAACGTTTAAGCTATATCATATTGACTTCTATAGGCACATGTATAACCCATGATTCCGCATTTGCTTTCGATGTGTGCGTATTCTAGTTTCATTCCTTTGGATATTGAATTCTTCTAACCTTCTTATTTGAATTGAGCCATATATGATTGTTTGGAATCCGTGTATACCCTTGCTTTTATTTCATTCCAAATCTGAATACATTTGTGAGAGATTTGTTCCTTGCATCATATTGTCTTGAAAAGGCACATGTACGTTTTGTTGTTCCGCGTGTGCTTCCGATATATGCTACTTATTGTTGAAACTGCCCTTTTGTACTCTGGTGTGTGGGATTGTCTGGACTTTTGCCAGAAATGGTAAAGGGTATGCGCTATTTGCCCGCTATGTGGGGTCCCGTTATGTGGGATATTCTGGACCTTTGCCAGAAATGGTAAAGGGTATGCCTTGTTGCCCGCTATGTGGGTATGTGATTAGAGCCTGCGATGCTCTGCCGGCCCCCTTTGACTTCACCTAGACGTGGGTGGATGGAGCTCCCAGACGTGGGAGACTTTTGTCAGGTGGTCATTCAGAAATGGATGAATCACATTCTGACTGAGATCCCACTACACCTTCTGTATGTTTGATATGATATCCAGAGCTTTGGTTATGTGTTTTTGTACATGCTTTGGATAAGATTGATATGTTTGCAACGTCAAAGACGACGTTTGAGCTTCTGTACAGCATTTGTTATTGATATGCTCTGAAATATTTCATCCACTGTTGATATGTTTCGAAATGTTCCATATGTCGTTGATATGCTCCGGAACATTTCATACGCCATTGATATGCTCCAATTACTTTGTGCTCCATTTGCTATGAACTGATATGTTCTGAATTGTCCTATCTGCCATTGATATGCTCCAATTACTCTGTGCTCCATTTGCTATGAACTGATATGTTCTGAATTGTCCTATCTGCCATTGATATGCTCCAATTACTCTGTGCTCCATTTGCTATGAACTGATATGTTCTGAAATGTCCTATCTGCCATTGATATGCTCCAATTACTCTGTGCTCCATTTGCTATGAACTGATATGTTCTGAAATGTCCTATCTGCCATTGATATGCTCCAATTACTCTATGCTCCATTTGTTATGAATCAAATATATTTTGAATGACATGATACATATAATTTTGTATCTAATGAGATGGTATCCTTGAGAATTCTTGTAATCTGCCTTACATTATGATACCTTACTCGTTTGATACCGTTCCTTTTGTTCTGAATATGTTTTGTCACTTGCTGAGCCGTTTTTGGCTCACTCCGTTGTTACATAAATCTTTCAGGTCAGCGTGTCACTCTTCGAGATGTTTGATTTGGGCTGAGGCAGTGGATAGCTATTTAGAATTATGGGCAAGTCTCGTTGGTTGTTATGCTATTGTTGTATAAGCATATTTTGTATGTAATGAATTGTTCTGATGATCGAAATGGATATACTATGTAAAAGTGTTAGAAGATCTCTCTTATTTGGAATTTCGGAATGTTAAGTCTAATTTATGACGATATGAACGTGTGGTGAATAGTTGGAGTTCTGATTGTATAATTTATTTAGCTTGTGGATTTATAAATGTTGTTCATGTTTGTCAAGTTGGCTTGGGTTGCCATAAATGTGAATTATCGAGTGATGTGATATATGATTTTAAAATGCACAGGTTTTATGGATGTGAATTTGATTGAATGTTTTTCAGTGTCCTCAAACGTTAGTTTGGATCCTGGATTGGTTTGTGATGAAAATTTTAAAAATTATGGATATTTTGAGGGGCGTGACATATACTCAACAAAGCTATTGTGAAAAGATATTTCAATCTAGTTTCTAATGAAACAAGTTTCATATGAATTGAACTGTCTAATAGAGAGAGTTACAAATAATTGAGTAAACAAGGGTCGCAAAACAAAATCTCTGTTTGGCAGAATTCATAAGGTCAGATTCAACAGATAATTGGGGAGTTGTTTGGACTCCAAATCTTTCAATCCATATATCAAAAGAAAGATCTACGAGTCTAGTTTCCAATGAAATCAGTTTTGAACAAATCGAAATTCCCAACAAAGACTTATAGGCAGCTCGGTATCAAAAGGTCAGAATCTCAAAAGTTGCACAGATTCGAATCGTTACGTCTAAGCAGGAGATATATCAAATGCAAGGCTAGAACAATTCAAAGTTCCTCATATTCAAAGCAAATATAGAGATAAAATTGCAGTAAGGAAAGATCAGGACACTTGCAATATGAAAGATTAGAAAGCTTACAATAGGAAGGATCGGAACACTTGCAATAGAAAAGATAAACACTTGCAGGAGAAAAGATCGGGACACTTGCAATAGAAATGATCGAAACATTTGCAATAGAATGGATCGAAACACTTACAATAGAAAGGATCGAAACACTTGTAATAGAAAGGATTAGAACACTTGCACGAGGAAGATCATAATACTTGTAATAAGAAAATTAGAACAATTACAGGAGAAATGATCGGGAAACTTGCAATAGAAAGGATCGAAACATTTGCAATAGAAAGGATCGAAACACTTGCACAATTACAGGAGAAACGATCGGGAAACTTGCAATAGAAAGGATTGAAACATTTGCAATAGAAAGGATCGAAACACTTGCACAATTACAGGAGAAACGATCGAGAAACTTGCAATAGAAAGGATCGAAACATTTACAATAGAAAGGATCGAAACACTTACACTAGGAAGATCATAATACTTGAAATAAGAAAAATTAGAGCAATTATAGGACAAACGATCAGGAATCTTGCAATAGAAAGGATCGAAACATTTGCAATAGAAAGGATCGAAACACTTGCACAATTACAGGAGAAACGATCGGGAAACTTACAATAGAAAGGATCGAAACATTTACAATAGAAAGGATCAAAACACTTACACATTTACAGGAGAAAAGATCGGGAAACTTGACTTTCAAAGATTTCGATCCGAAGATCCAAAGAAGGTGCCAGCCCAAATCCTTCAACTTTTCCTCCGTGTCCTCTCTCTCTTTCATTTTCTGCTCTCGTTTTCTTTCTTTCTTCGCAACTACACCACGTGTCGAACATCGAGGCATAGTCACCTGCTCTCTTTTACTCTCATTCCTTCTTTTTTTTCCCCAAACGCAGCTGCCACAGCCACCACCGCTGCCGCTGCCACAATCGCAGCCCCTTCCACCGCACTACCTTCCTTCCTCCCTTCTCTCATTCCTACTTTTTCTTTCCCAAACACAGCTGCCGCAGACGTAGTCCCCACCACCGTAGTCGCAATCACGGCCACAGGGCCCTTTTTTTTTTTCCCTTTCCTTTCTTCCTCTTTCCCAAAAGCAGCTACTGTAACATCCCCCATTTAAAAAAAAAAAAATTAGTAAATAATATTTTTTTTTATTAAATAATATTATATTAAAGTTTATGGCTAAGGACCTAAGAGTAAATATTAAATGTTTGAGATGATTTATAGAATATTCAGAATTGAGTAAATAAAAATAAAATAAAATAAAAATAGTGGACATGTGTCACTAGCTAACCTAATGGTGCCACCTAAGTTTGCTCTAAGGATGACACCTAGCATTTTTCATGCATGCTTGCCACCTTGTAACTTTGCAACCCTTGTGTTAACCAAAATGTAATTAAATAAGAGATTAAAGGAGAAACTAAATGTAACCTTCAGATACTGCAACCAACGTGAATTAAGAAGAGAAGAGAAGGGAAGAAGGAGAAGAAGAAGAGGAATTGAAGAAGAAGCTTTGATTGAGGTTTTGCATCAACTC
This sequence comes from Musa acuminata AAA Group, assembly GCF_036884655.1. Lineage (NCBI taxonomy): Eukaryota > Viridiplantae > Streptophyta > Magnoliopsida > Zingiberales > Musaceae > Musa > Musa acuminata. Next base: position 19,906,802 of record NC_088351.1, on the reverse strand, counting down.
CCCCCATTTGGGAATCAAATTTGCTTAAGGCAAGTGTTCTAATCTCTACCTACAGAATTCCTAATCTCTGTTTTCCTTTTAATTCTTCATAAATGCAAAAGATTTCAGCTTAGTACCAAACCGTTCTTTCCTTTTGATACAAAGCCATGAATATGAAATTTTTTGGTAATCTGACTTCTGTACATTGTTTTCGATCTAACTTTTACCACTAAACTCTGATTTAGGTAAAACCTATTCCATTTGAAAGTAGACTCAAATATCTTTATTTTGACACTAAGATTGAATGATTTGGAGTTTAAATGCCTACTAAGACTTCTGTTTCAATTAACCCTACAGATTCTGCAAAATAGAGACTGAAATTTCTGACCTCTTGTTGCTTAACTACTTATAACTTTCTGCTGTGAAATCAGATTCATACAAAGTATGATTTATTCGAAGCTAGACTCAAAATTCTTTCTTTATATACCTGATTTGAAATTTTCGGAGAATAATTGCTAACTAAAACATCTGCTTTCATCGACCCAATGAATTCAGTAAAACAGAGCAAATATTTTCAGACCTTTGGCTACGAAATTATCTGTAACTCCCTGTTGTAAATTCCAATTCTTGTCAAACTTAATTTTCCTAAAATTAGACTGATAAAGCTTTCTAATGACACATATTTTGCATAAATTGGAGCATAATTGGTTATCGAAATAGTTCATACAATGTCCCTATCAAATTCTGCCAGAATCGAGCTTTGGTCGATTTCGGCTCTTCTTGTTTCTTCTCTTTGGAAATCGATTTTGGCAAACACTCTTCAGTTAAGCTTTAAATTATTACCTTAAATTCCTGTATACTTTTGTCCTTTATTTATTTGTCTGCAGCTATCATCTAAAGTTCATGTTTTCAGCGTAATGATTCGGCACATGCATCCCATTGTTCCGCATTTACTTTCGATATGTGCCTCTTCCAGTTTCATTTCTTTGGACATTGAATTCATCTAACTTTCTTATTTCAATTGAGCCATATGTGATTTCTTGAAATCCTTGTATACTCCTGCTTTTGTTTCCTTTTAAATCTGAATACATTTGTGAAAGATTATGTTTGTATCGTATTGACTCGAAAGGCATATGTACATTTCGTTGTTCCGCATGTGCTTCTGATATGTGTCAATGTTATTGTTCATACTACCCTTTTGTACTCTGGTGTCTTGTGGGATATTGTGAACCTTTGCCAGAAATGGTAAAGGGAGTTATGCTTAGAGCCCGCGATTGCTCTGCCGGCCCCATTGCTCTGTCGGCCCCATTAACTTCACTCAGACGTGGGTGGATGGAGCTCCCAGACGTGGGAGACTTATGCTTGGTGGTCATCCAGAAATGGATGAATCACATTATGTATGTGGTCCCACAGCGCCATCTATGTTTATTGATATGATATCCAAAGCTTTGTTTATGAGTTCATATTATGCTTTGGATAAAAATGGAATGCTACATCAAAATGACATACAAGCTTGTGTTTATTACTCGGTTCACTTGTTATACCTTGAAGTGTTTTGTATGTCATTGTTATGCTCTCAAACACTCTTATGCCTTTGATATGTACCTAAATGCTTCATGTGTCATTTGATACATGCCTAAATGTTTCTTTTGCCAATGAAATGCTCCAATTTCCCTTCTCCTATTGTTATATCTAATGCTTGTTTTTGAATGAAGTAAACCTTTGTGATTTTATATCAAATGAGATGACTTCAAATGAACACTTATATTTCTACTTTTGTATCTTAATACTAAGCCTGCTTGAACTTCTCCTATCGCCATGGATATGTTAGACACTTGCTGAGCTCTTTATGCTCACCCCGTTGCTATATAAATTTTTCAGGGTAACTTGTCACGCACTGAAAAGCTAGAATTGGGTTAAAGCAGTGAAAGGCTAGAAGATTTTTGAGCTAATTTTGTGGGATGATGGTTTTTTGTTGTATAGTAAACTTTACTTCTGATGTAATGTTAAGGATCTGTTGATACTTATGTGTTGTAAAAGTTTAAAGGACCGCTCATGTGTATGGAATGATAAGTTTAAGTTGTATAAGGATAAGAACTCATGGTAAATAATTATATTTTTTGTGATTGTATATATTTCTATGATTATGGATTTGTGTTGTGGTTGATGTTTAGTTGAGTTGCCTTTAGATTTTGTGAATCTCTGAGTGAAGTGGATTATGATTTATGTAACGTTCAGGTTTATGAGTTGTGAATATTGATTTCGAATGATTCTTAGTATCCTCAAATTGTTAGTTTGGATCCTGGATTGAATTGATGATGAATTATAATATAATTGATTTTAGACAGGGTCACACTTCCTGAATGTGATAATTCGGGGGGGGGGGCGTGACAGCTACTGCAGCCACCATCGTTGTCGTAGCTACCGTAGCCAACGTCGCAGCCGCAGTTGGAGTCGCAACCACGGCCGCAGCCACCACACCCGCAGCCTCTTCTTCCTTCCCTGCTCTATTTCCTCTCCTTCTCTTCCAGCTGCAGCTGCCACTACCGCAACTGCCTCCCCTTCTCCTCTTCCTCTCTTCTTCCCTTTTCCTTTCTCTTCTTCTTCCTTTCCTTCTCTTCTTTTCCAGCTGCACTGCTGTAGTCACAGCCTCAACCATGGTTGCAGCCTCTTCTTCCTCCCCTGCTCATCTTCCTCTCCTTCTTCTCTTCCAACTGCAGCTGCCATCGCCGCAGCCGCGGCCCCTTCTTCCCCTTCTCTTCTTCCTCTCCTTCCCTTCTTTCTTCCTCTTCCTATTTCCCTACCACAGCTGCAGTTGCCACAGTCGCAGTCACAGCTACTTCTTTCCCTTCTACTCTTCTCCTTCCTTTTTTCTTCTTCTCCTCTTCTCCTTTCCTCTGTTTCCTCTTGCAGGAAACAGAGGTGCCACCTCTTCACCCGCTTCTACTTCTTCTCTTCCTCTCTTCTTCCCTTCTTCCTTCCTCTTCATCTTTCCCTGCCACAGTTGCAGTTGCCACAGCCGCAGCCACAGCGACTTCTTTCCCTTCTCTTCTTCTCCTTTTCTTCTTTCCTCCTCCTCCCCGGCGTCACACACACCCTCTCCTCTGTTTCCACTGCAGGAAAAGAGGTATCATAACCTCTTCTCCTGCTTCCTCTTCTTCTTCTCTTCCTCTTCTTCTTCTCCTCTTCGAACGCCCCACACCTCTCCTCTGTTTCCACCTACAGAAACAGAGGTGTTGCTGGCCTAGCTGCTACCACCTCTCACTCCTCTCCCTCTTCCCTCTCTTTTCCCTATTCTTCTCCTTCTTCCTTCTCCTTCGTTTCTTCTTCTTCTCGTCTTCCTCACCTTCTCTTCCTCTCCTTCTCTTCCAGCTGCAGCTGCCACTGCCGCAGCCGCATCTCCTCCTTTCCCTTCTCTTCTTCTCCTCTTCTTCTTCCCTCCTCCTCCCTTGCGTCGCACACACCCTCTCCTCTGTTTCCTCTGTAGGAAATAGAGGTATGACAACCTCTTCTTCTTCTCTTCTCCTTCTTCTCCTCTTCGAACGCCCCACACCTCTCCTCTGTTTCCACCTGCAGGAAACAGGGGTGCTGCAGCCCTAGTTGCTGCCACCTCTCTCTCCTCTCCCTCTTCCCTCTCCTCTTTCTTCTTCCATTCTTCTCTTCTCCCTCTTCTTCTTCTTTTCTTCTTCTCCTCTTCTTCTCTTCTCCCTCTTCTTCCTCTCTTCGTCTCCCCACGCCCCACCACTCCTCTCTCTGTTCGAGAAACCGAGAGCGTGGGAAGCGGTGGGATAAAACCGAAATTTTCCGTTTTCTTTATTTTTTTCTTTTTGCAACTTAACAGTTTAGTCCTTGAAATTTCTATATTTACATATACGTCCTCCAATTTACATATAAATCCTTATTAATAAATTTTTAAAAGTGAGGGATATTACACTCTCCCTCCCTTTAAAGAAAATTTAGTCATCTAAATTTGTTATAACTCAATCGATGAAAAGATGAGGATTATGATTTTTCTTTATTTCCTCCTCCTGCTCTTAAATAGTTTCATCAATACAATACAATTACACAATTATCCAAGAGTGACCGAAATATTCTCCTCCTTGATCCTCAATAGATGGTAACCCGACCTTCAATCAATCTTTGAAAATACCTGTGCACCCTGCAGTTAATCAAACAAGTCGTCATTTTAGAGAATACTCATTTTTTGATGGTCACCTGATTCAACTGTCTATAATCAATACAAAGCCTCAATGTTCCATCCATCTTTTTAACTAACACCAGAGCACCCCATGATGAAATATTAAGCCAAATAAAATCCTTATTTAATAGTCCTTGTAGTTATTTTTCTAATTCCACTTACTCAAATGAAGTCATTCTGTAGAGAGACTTAGATATTGGAATTGTCCCAAAGACCAAATCAAAAGCAAAGTCACGTGTTGGAGGTAATTCAGGCAAATCATCTTGGGATACATTAGGCAAGGAGATAAATCATGTCTAATACTTTCAAAATAAAAGATCGGCTAATCAAATATGCAAAAAGTGATCATTTGTTATATACCAATCCATACTGGTATGATAGGAAGATAGACAATCCATACCAAGTATAATATCATAACTCATAATCTCTAGGAGAACTAAATCGGCAAAAGTTCAAGTTCTCCAATAAAAATCAGATAAGAGGACTAGATTCAAGTTCGTTATCAAAGAATCTCCAATGATCGTATTTACATATAGCACATAATATAGTGGTCTAGGTTGAATACCCATGTGATAAGCAAAATATTATGAATCAAATCGTAGATGGGACCCATGGTCAAACAAATATTTGCATTCTTTCATAAACATCCATAATACCTTCGATCACTAATTCAAAAGTTTTAGAATCATATTCAGTGATAGCATACACTCTGACATGGGCTGATGGTTTATGAGGCAATGACTCTTTTTTCTTGTTCAAGGGGCAATTTTTTATTTTATAATCCAACTTTCCATAAGCAAAATAGACTCCAATCACCAGAAAACAAAAATTTGTTTCATAATTTAACTTGTAATTCACACATGATTGAGTCTTTTGTGGTGACTTCCCATTTCAAATCCAAATGCCTTGACCCTCTTGTTATTACTTTTTGATTCATTTCCAATCATATTTTTATTGGTAAACTTGTCCTTATCATTCTTGCCACTGATCTCCAAAAATTCTTTTCATTATTTCCATTAATGATCAGCCTCTACTTCCAATATAAGGTGGCAAAAGAAATCTTTTGATCATTAGAACAATTTTATACATCATATATCTGCTCCGTTTGCATCATCCATTTTTCTACCATCAATAAAATTAGGTCCACCATGCTTTCATTGTGCTACTCTGATTTAATATCCTCGATCAACCCTTTCATCCACCTTAATTAATCAGAAACAAATGAAATAGGAGGACCCTAATGTCCTAATCATCCTAGATTCCTAAAATGCATCAAAGAAAATTTCCACCAATTATTAAAGTTCACTAGACCTCAATATATTTTGTACGTCAACATATCAAATATTTTAGTAATCCTCAAACCATGCTCTGATACCACCTCTGTCACGCACCCTCAAATAATAACCATGATATTAAAATTTTCATCACAAACCAATCCAGGATCCAAACACATATTTGAGGATACTGAAAAATATTCTATCAAATTCACATCTATAAAACCTGTGCAGTTTATAATCATATATCACATCACTCGATAATTCACATTTATGGTAACCCAAGCCAACTTGACAAACATGAACAACATTTATAAATCCAAAAGCTAAATAAATTATACAATCAGAACTCTAACTATTCACCACAAGTTCATATCATCATAAATTAGACTTAACATTCTGAAATTCCAAATAAGAGAGATCTTCTAACACTTTTATATAGTATATCCATTTCGATTCATCGATAACATTTCATTTCATATAAAATATACTTATACAACAATAACATAATAACCAACAAGACTTGCCCATAATTCAGAATATCTCTTCACTACCTCAGCCCAATTCAAACATCTCAAAGAGTGACAAGCTAACATGAAAGATTTATATAACAACGGAGTGAGCTAAAAATAGCTCAGCAAGTAACAAAGCATATTCAGAATAAAAGGAACGGTTTCAAACAAGTAAGATATCATAATACAAGGTAGAATACAAGAATTCTCAAGGATACGATCTCATTAGATACAAAATCATATGTGTCATGTCATTCAAAACCTATTTGGTTCATAACAGATGGAGCATAGAGTAATTGGAGCATATCAATAGCGTATGAAATGTTCCGGAGCATATCAACTACATATGGAACATTTCGAAGCATAACAATAGCAAATGAAACATTTCGGAGCATATCAAAGGTGTATGAAATGTTTCGGAGCATATCAATGATAAATGAAACATTTCGGAACATATCAATGGCGTATGGACCATTTCGGAGCATATCAAAGAACGAATACGAAATAGAAGCTCAAACGTCGAATTTGACGTTACATTCATATCATTCTTATCCAAAGCATGTATAGAAACACATAACCAAAGCTCTGGATATCATATCAAACATACAGAAGGTGAAGTGAGACCATAATATAATATGGTGCATCCATTTCTCAATGACCACCAAACATAAGTCTCCCACGTCTGGGAGGTCTCCCACGTCTGGGAGCTCCATCCACCCACGTTTGAGTGAAGTCATAGGGGCCGGCAGAGCATCAGAGGCTCTATGCATAACTCCCTTCACCATTTCTGGCAAAGGTTCACAATATCCCACAAATACCAGAGTACAAAAGGATAGTATGAACAATGAATAAAACATATCAGAAGCACACGCGGAACAATAAAACGTACATGTGCCTTTACGAGTCAATACAAAGTAAGCAATAATCTTTCACAATTGTATTCAAATTTGAAAGAAAATGAAAGCAAGAGCATTCAAGGATTCCAAGCAGTCACATCTAACTCAATTCAAATAAGAAGGTTAGATGAATTCAATGTCTAAAGGAATGAAACTGGAATATGCACATATCGAAAGAAAATGCGGAACAATGGGATATACATGTGCCTATATGAGTCAATACAAAGTAAGCAATAATCGTTCACAATTGTATTCTAATTTGAAAGGAAATGAAAGCAAGAGCATTCAAGGATTCCAAGCAATCACATCTAACTCAATTCAAATAAGAAGGTTAGATGAATTCAATGTCTAAAGGAATGAAACTGGAATAGGCACATATCGAAACCAAATGCGGAACAATGGGATATACATTTGCCTATATGAGTCAATACGATATAGCATAAACATTACACAATAGTTTTCAAGAATACAAATAATTTTAAGGACAAGAGCATACAAGAATTCAAAGTAGTAATATAAAGCTCAATTGAATAAGAAAGCTAAAGGATATCAATTTCCAAAGGAATGAAATCAGATATGCGAAATCGACCAAAGCTCGATTTTTGGCAGAATTCAGAAGACACATTAAATAAATGATTCAAACTATCAATCGTGCTCCAATATACTTAGGAAAGCTTTTGTGGAAAGATATTTCAATCTAGTTTCTAATGAAACAAGTTTCATATGAATTGAACTGTCCAACAGAACAAAATTCCTGTTTGGCAGAATTCATAAGGTCAGATTCAACAGATAATTGGGCAGGTGTTTGGACTCCAAATCTTTCAATCCATATATCAAAAGAAAGATCTACGAGTCTAGTTTCCAATGAAATCAATTTTGAACACATCGGAATTCCCAACAAAGACTTATAGGCAGCTCGGTATCAAAAGGTCAGAATCTCAAAAGTTGCACAGATTCGAATCGTTACGTCTAAGTAGGAGATATATCAAATGCAAGGCTAGAACAATTCAAAGTTCCTCATATTCAAAGCAAATGTAGAGATAAAATTACAGTAAGAAAAGATCAGGACACTTGCAATATGAAAGATTAGAAAGCTTACAATAGGAAGGATCGGAACACTTGCAATAGAAAGGATCGAAACATTTGCAATAGAATGGATCGAAACACTTGCAATAGAAAGGATCGAAACACTTGCAATAGAAAGGATTAGAACACTTGCACGAGGAAGATCATAATACTTGTAATAAGAAAAATTACAACAATTACAGGAGAAACGATCGGGAAACTTGCAATAGAAAGGATCGAAACATTTGCAATAGAAAGGATCGAAATACTTGCACAATTACAGGAGAAATGATCTGGAAACTTGCAATAGAAAGGTTCGAAACATTTGCAATAGAAAGGATCGAAACACTTGCACAATTATAGGAGAAAGGATCGGGAAACTTGCAATAGAAAGGATCAAAACATTTACAATAGAAAGTATCGAAACACTTGCAATAGGAAGATCATAATACTTGAAATAAGAAAAATTAGAGCAATTATAGGAGAAATGATTGGGAAACTTTCAATAGAAAGGATCGAAACATTTGTAATCGAAAGGATCGAAACACTTTCACAATTACAGGAGAAACGATCGAGAAACTTGCAATAGAAAGGATTGAAACATTTGCAATAGAAAGGATCGAAACACTTGCACAATTATAGGAGAAAAGATCGGGAAACTTGCCTTTCAAATATTTCGATCCGAAGATCCAAAGAAGGTGCCAGCCCAAATCCTTCTACTTTTCCTCCGTGTCCTCTCTCTGTTTCGTTTTGTGCTCTCGTTTTCTTTCTTTCTTCGCAACTACACCACATGTCGAACATCGAGGCACAATCACCTGCTCTCTCATACTCTCATTCCTTCTTTTTTTTTCCCCAAACACAGCTGCCACAGCCACCGCCGCTGCCGCTGCCACAATCGTAGCCCCTTCCACCGCACTACCTTCCTTCCTCCCTTCTCTCGTTCCTACTTTTTCTTTCCCAAACACAGCTGCCGCAAACGCAGCCGCCACCACCGTAGTCGCAATCACGGCCACAGGCCCCTTTTGTTTTCCCTTTCCTTTCTTCCTCTTTCCCAAAAGCAGCTACTGCAGCCACCACTGCTGCCGTAGCTACTGCAGCCAACGTCGCAGCCGCAGCCGGAGTCGCAACCACGGCCGCAGCCACCACACCCACAGCCTCTTCTTCCTTCCCTGCTCTATTTCCTCTCCTTATCTTCCAGCTGCAGCTGCCACTGCCGCAGCTGCCTCCCCTTCTCCTCTTCCTCTCTTCTTCCCTTTTCCTTTCTCTTCTTCTTCCTTTCCTTCTCTTCTTTCCCAGCTGCACTGCTGCAGTCGCAGCCTCAACCACGGCTGCAGCCTCTTCTTCCTCCCCTGCTCATCTTCCTCTCCTTCTTCTATTCCAACTGCAGCTGCCATCGCCGCAGCCGCAGCCCCTTCTTCCCCTTCTCTTCGTCCTCTCCTTCCCTTCTTTCTTCCTCTTCCTATTTCCCTGCCACAACCGCAGCCGCAGCTACTTCTTTCCCTTCTCCTCTTCTTTCTCCTTCCTTTCTTCTTCTTCTCTTCTTCTCCTTCCTCCCCTTCTTCTCCCCGATGAACAACACCTCCTTTCCTCTGTTTCCTCTTGCAGGAAACAGAGGTGCCATCTCTTCACCCGCTTCTACTTCTTCTCTTCTTCTCTTCTTCCCTTCTTCCTTCCTCTTCCACTTTCCCTGCCACAGCTGCAGCTGCGACAACCACAGCCGCAGCGACTTCGTTCCCTTCTCTTCTTCTCCTCTTCTTCTTCCCTCCTCCTCCCCGGCATCACACACACCCTCTCCACTATTTCCTCTGCAGGAAACAGAGGTATCACAACCTCTTCTCCTGCTTCCTCTTCTTCTTCTCTTCCTCTTCTTCTTCTTCTCCTCTTCGAACGCCCCACACTTCTCCTCTGTTTCCACCTGTAACACCCCTCATTTCCAAATGTTCGTATAATTTTGGTGATAATGTAAGCATCTATTTTAATTGACAAAAGAGATAGAGTATGGATTAGAGGTAACTTATTTTTAAGATTTGGGAGATCTGTTCAAAAAAAAAAAAAGAATATGAGGACCTATATGTAAACCCTAAGGACCTAATCGTGAATATGATAAAAACAAGGACTAATCTGCAAAATGCACCAAATGACAAATCCCACCGCTTAAGCTTCTCTGCCTTCGTTCTTAAGGAAGCAGAGAAGGCAGCTCGTGGGTGATCAGGGAAAGAAAGAAAGAAAGAAGAAGAAGAAGAAGAAGAAGAGAAACAAAAATTAGGGCTTTTGGGGTTCTTGCTTTAATCTTTTCACTTCGGGTCAAAATTTTCAAAGGCAAGTGTTCTAACCCCATCCTATAGAAGTATTAGACTATGTTTTTATGTTGATTCAAAATAAATTGGAAGATTTCTATTTAGAAACTGATATGTCTCTCTTTGGACTTAAAACCATGGATTCTGAAATATTTTCGGTATACTGACCCCTATACACTGTTTCGGCTATAAGATTTAGCACAACATGTGAATTCAGGCAGGAACTATTTTGTTTGTAATTAGACTCTTATGTCATTCTTTTGACACCGATTTTGTAGAATTTGGACACCGTATACTTACCCAAACATTTTTCTCAAATGAGACTATAGACGCTGTAAAATAGAGTTCAAGATTTTTGACCTATCGATACTAAAATACCTATAACTCCCTGTTGAAAAATCTGATTTGTACCAAACTGATTTTATTTGAAACTAGATTTGAAAATATTTCTTTTTACATACAGTTTGGAGATTTTGGAATTCAATTGCCTACCCTATTATCTGTTGAGTCCGACCCTATAAATTCTGCAAAACAGTGATTGTGATTTTGAACTTGTGTTACCAAATATGAGGTAACTCTGTGTTGGGAGCCCTATTTCATATGAAATCTGTTCCATCCGAATATAGATTGATATATGGTTCGACCATAGTCTTCTTATGAGTATTGGAGCATAATTGTTATTCTGAAATATTTGTTTGATCTGCCACTAGAATTCTGTCCGAAATCGAGCTTTGGTCGATTTCGCGTATTCTGTTCCATTCCTTTGGATACTTGAATTCGTCTAACCTTCTTATTTGAATTGAGCTAACTATAATTGGATTCCCTGTACACTCTTGCTTCCATTTTCCTTTCTAAAATGAATACATTTGTGAGAGATTTGTGTCCTTGCGTCATTTGTTTTTAAAAAGGCACATGTAAGCTTCGTTGTTCCGCGTGTGCTTCCGATATATGCTACTTATTGTTGAAACTGCCCTTTTGTACTCTGGTGTGTGGGATTGTCTGAACCTTTGCCAGAAATGATAAAGGGTATGCGCTATTTGCCCGCTATGTGGGGTCCCGTTATGTGGGATATTCTGGACCTTTGCCAGAAATGGTAAAGGGTATGCGCTTGTTGCCCACTATGTGGGTATGTGATTAGAGCCTGCGATGCTCTGTCGGCCCCCTTTGACTTCACCTAGACGTGGGTGGATGGAGCTCCCAGACGTGGGAGACTTTTGTCAGGTGGTCATTCAGAAATGGATGAATCACATTCTGACTGAGATCCCACTACGCCCTCTATATGTTTGATATGACATCCAGAGTTTTGGTGAGTTATTTCTGTTCGTACTCTGGATAAGATTGATATGATTGCAACGTCAAGGACGACGTTTGAGCTCTTGTACGATATGTGTACCTATATGCTCTGAAAGGCTTCATTCACTGATGATTTTGCTTCGAAATGTTCCATATGTTGTTGTTATGCTTCGAGACATTTTATATGCCATTGATAAGCTCCGATATGTTTCCTTTGTTTCTGATATGCTCCAATTACTCTATGCCCCATCTGTCAGGAACCAAATATGCATGATTGAAAGGACAAACTGTGATTCTGCTCCTAATGATATTATGTCTACGAAATCGTATATTCTGCTTTGTGTTTTGAAACTGTATCTCTTTGGAAATTGTACCCTTTTGATATAGATATGTTAGTCACTTGCTGAGCTCTTTATGCTCACCCCGTTTGTTGATAAATTTTTCAGGATAGCGTATCGCTTGCTTAAATGTTAAGAATGGGCTGAGGCAGTGGAAAGTTTAGAAGACGTTGGGCAGAACTTTTGTTAGCATATATGTAGTTGTGTATAAGCTACCTTGCATCTAATGAAATGTGACTATGAATCTAAACCTGTGGATTTTGTGTAAGTTAATGGATCCCTCATGTATAGGGTTTTGGAATGTTAAATTAAATTCGTGTAATGATATGAACTTATGGTAAATCGTTGTTTGTGGTGACTGCATAGAATTCCCCACTTGTGGATTTACACTGTGGTTTTTATTTTGATGAGTTGAGTTCAGATTGTATGAATTATCGAGTGATGTGTGCTATGTTTATGAATTGCACAGGGTTGTGAATTGGTAGATTATAGAAGTGAAAATTTTGATCTGAATGTTTTCTTAGTGACCTCAAATGTGTGTTTGGATCCGGGGTTAGTTGTGATGAAGATTTTAAATATTATCGATATATTTTGTGGGGGCGTGACAGAGGTGGTATCAGAGCATGATTTGAGAATCACTAAGAATATTATCCTTATTTGAGGTTTATTGACTGTCATTAGAGATTTATCAAAGAAAATGTTCTTTTGATGTTTTAGGAAGCGAGGATGACGAGATCATCTGGTTCTCCTGTTGCATCTACTGCTGATCAATTGAGTGGTATTATGCGGACTTTGGAGACTATGGCACAAGTGATGCAACAACAACAACAACCTGTCCAACAAGGAAATAATGATGGGACAGAGACATCAAACCAGACGGGGTTGGGAATTGGACAGTTTAAGAAGCTTAGTCCTCCAAGTTTCAGTGGTGAGTCTGATCCAATGGTGGCGGAACGATGGATGATGCAGATAGAGAAAATATTTGATGCCTTAAGTTACTCTGATGAACGAAAGGTTTTTCTTTCCACCTTTATGCTGGAAGGAGAAGTTGAACACTAGTGGAGGATGATTAAGAGGATGTCTGAAATCAAACATGAGCCAATGACTTGGAAGTTATTCCAAGAAAAGTTTAACGACAAATATTTTTCAGATTGCATGAGAGAGCAAAAAGAATTGGAGTTCTTAAATCTTATCCAGGGAAGTATGACGGTTACAAAGTATGAATCTAAATTCACTGAGCTCTCTAGGTTTGCCACACATATGACTGATGATGAATCTAGAAAGGTAAGAAGGTTTGAAAGGGGATTGCAGTCGGCAATAATAAGCCGAATGTCAGCTTTAAAATTACAAACATATGCTGATACGGTAGAAAGAGCCTTGAAAATTGAAAGAGACATGAAGGAAATTCAAGAAATCATTGGCAAGAACAAAAGGAGCAAATTTACTAGCAAAAGCAGGAGAGAAAATGAATATAAAGATAGTAACAAGAGGTTTAAGACATCTGGATTTGAGAAAAGGAAACCATTGGGGAGGACTCAGTTATGTGCAAAATGCGGATTAAATCATGAAACAAGTCGGTGTTTTCGGGTGACTGGAGCATGCTTTGGTTGTGGAAAGCTAGGTCATCAAATAAGAGATTGCCCACTAAACAAGAAGAAAGAGCCACTGCCTCCTAGACCCTCAGTCCATGCTAGATTGTACGCTATCACTGAACAAGATTCTAAAGCTTCTAAATCAGTGGTGGAAGGTATTCTTCATGTTTCTAAAAGAAATGCAAAAGTTTTGTTTGATCCCGGCTCCAACTTATCTTTTGTTTCACAATACTTTGCTTGTCACTTGGATATTCTACCTAAAACCCTGGATTATATGTTATATGTAACAACTGCTGTTGGAGATTCATTGGCAACAAACTTGGTCTACCCATCTTGTTTGATCTCTATTGGAGACCACGAACTCCTTGCTGATTTGATTCTCCTAGAGATCCAGGGTTTTGATATTATACTTGGCATGGATTGGTTATCTTCTCATCACGCTAGTATTGATTGTTACAAAAAAATAATTACTTTCTGCATACCAGATCAGCCTATATTTTTCTTTGAGGGCATTAAGCATGATTTGCCTCCTTGCTTGATATCAGCACTTCAAGTTTATCGTCTTATGCAGAAAGGTTGTTTTTGTTATATGGTGTGTGTAAAGGAGCATTCAAATCAGAAAACCCACCTAGATGAAATTTCAGTGGTCAAAGAATTCCCTGATGTATTTCCAGATGACTTGCCTGGTTTACCTCTAGATAGAGAGGGTGAATTTGCTATTGATCTAGTTCCCAGTACAACCCCAATATCTAAGCCTCCCTACAGAATGGCACCACTCGAGCTAGAAGAGTTAAAGAAGCAAATACAAGAATTATTAGATAAGGGTTTCATACGACCCAGTGTATCTCCATGGGGTGCTCCGGTACTATTAGTGAAGAAGAAGGATGGAACATTGAGGCTTTGTATTGATTATAGATAGTTGAATCAGGTGACCATCAAAAATAAATATCCCATACCTAGAATTGATGATTTGTTTGATCAACTGCAGGGTGCACAAGTATTCTCTAAAATTGACCTGAGGTCAGGTTACTATCAGTTGAAGATCAAGGAGGAGAATATTTCAAAAACAGCTTTCAGAACTTGATATGGTCATTATGAATTCTTAGTGATGCCTTTTGGTCTGACAAATGCCCCTACAGCTTTTATGGAACTAATGAATAGGATATTTCAACCGCTCTTGGATATCTGTGTAATTGTATTTATTGATGACATATTGGTGTATTCAAAGAGTAATCAGGAGCATGAGGAACACTTGAGAGATGTATTATCCATACTAAGAGAAAAGAAGTTGTATGCGAAGTTCAACAAATGTGAATTTTGGTTGAATGAAGTTGCTTTCTTAGGTCATGTGATTTCAGGGGAGGGTATATCTGTTGATCCAAAGAAAATAGAAGCTGTAGTTGAATGGGAAGTACCAACAAATGTAATAGAGGTTAGAAGTTTCTTGGGCATGGCAGGTTATTACAGGAGATTTGTGGAGGGATTTTCTCGAATTGCTCAACCTCTCACCAAACTCACTAAGAAGAATATGAAATTTATATGGGGTGATGACTGTGAGCAAAGCTTTCAAGAGTTAAAAAGAAGATTGACTAGTGCCCCTATTCGCACTATTCCAAGTGGTAGTGAGGGATTTGTAGTTTATACTGATGCTTCAAGAAAAGGCCTAGGATATGTTTTGATGCAGGAAGGGAGAGTAATTGCTTATGCTTCTAGGCAACTTAAAGGTTATGAATTGAATTATCCAACTCATGATTTGGAATTAGCAGCAATTATTTTTGCCTTGAAGATTTGGAGACATTATTTGTATGGTCGACAGTTTGAAATCTTCACTGATCACAAGAGTTTAAAATATATTTTCACTCAGAAAGAGTTAAACATGAGGCAGCGAAGATGGATAGAACTTCTGAAGGATTATGATTGTGCCATCCATTATCACCCGGGCAAAGCCAATGTTGTAGCTGATGCACTTAGTAGGAAATCTACAAGTTTTATGGCTAGTCTGGTTGTGAAGCAATGGAAGTTATTAGAAGAAAATTTTGATTTGAAAGCTTTGAGGAAAGAGCAAGACTCGATGATATTGATGGCCTCCATTCAAGTGCAATCCGATCTTATTCAACAAATTAAGGAAGGACAATTACGAGATCCACATTTAATCTACTTGAGGAATGAAGTAGAAAAGGAATTGAAGCCACAATTTCAAGTTTCAAAGGATGGTCTATTGAGATTTGGGGAGAGGGTATATGTACCAAATGAACCAGATATCAAGAATCAAATCTTAAAGGAAAGTCATACTTCAAAGTACACCATACATCTTGGGAGCACTAAGATGTATAGAGATCTTCAAAGTCATTATTGGTGGGAAGGCATGAAGAAGGAAATTGCAATGTATGTTTCAAAATGTTTGACTTGTCAGCAAATCAAAGTAGAACACCAAAGACCTGGAGGGTTGTTACAACCTTTAGATATTCCTGAATGGAAATGGGAATGCATTACTATGGATTTTGTTTCAGGACTACCCAGAACCTCTAAAAAGCATGATGCTATTTGGGTTATCATTGATAGGTTAATAAAATCTGCACATTTCCTACCGATTAATATGACTTATTCGCTTGATAGACTTGCAGATTTATATGTTAATGAAATAGTAAGACTTCATGGTATTCCAAAGGAGATTATCTCTAATAGAGACTCCAGATTTCTCTCTAGATTCTAGAGAAGATTGCAGGAGTCGATGGGCACTAAAGTTAAGTTTAGTACTGCATATTATCCTCAGACTGATGGTCAGTCAGAAAGAATAATTTAAACACTTGAGGATTTGCTTAGAGCCTATGTTATGGATTGGAAAGGTGAATGGGATAAGGATATTTCACTTATTGAGTTCACGTATAATAATAGTTATCATTCAAGTATTCAGATGGCTCCTTATGAAGCTTTATATGGGCGAAAGTGCATAACACCTATATGTTGGGAGGAAGTTGGTGACAGAAAGCTGTTAGCACCGGACAAGGTACAAGAAACCACCGAGAAAATTCAAGTTATAAGAAAAAGGCTAAAAACTGCTCAGAGTCGTCAAAAGAGTTATGCCGACAATAGAAGGCGAGATATTGAGTTTGAAATCGGAGATTTTGTATTCTTAAAAGTCTCCCCTTCCAAAGGCATTATAAGGTTTGGGAAGAAAGGAAAATTAAGCCCAAGATTTATTGGACCTTTTGAGGTTCTTGAGAGGGTTGGTTCTGTCGCTAACAGGATTGCCTTACCATCAGCATTGAGCCATGTCCATGATATATTTCATGTCTCGATGATTAGAAAGTATATGTATGACCCTTCTCACATCATTAAGTATGAGCTGGTGGAGATCGATAAAGATTTATCCTATGTGGAAGAGCCTATTCAGATTATTGATAAGAAAGAAAAAGTCATAAGGAATCGGGTCATTCCACTGGTTCAAGTAATTTGGAGACATTATTCTAGAGCGGAGACAACTTGGGAGCTAGAAGAGGAAATGAAAAAGGTGTATCCTCGTCTTTTCATCGAATAGAGGTACGATAAATTTAAAGGACTAAATTTTTCTTTTAAGGGGGGGAGAGTGTAACACCCCTCATTTCCGAATGTTCGTATAATTTTGGTGATAATGTAAGCATCTATTTTAATTGACAAAAGAGATAGAGTATGGATTAGAGGTAACTTATTTTTAAGATTTAGGAGATCTGTTCAAAAAAAAAAAAAGAATCTGAGGACCTATATGTAAACCCTAAGGACCTAATCGTGAATATGATAAAAACAAGAACTAATCTGCAAAATGCACCAAATGACAAATCCCACCGCTTAAGCTTCTCTGCCTTCGTTCTTAAGGAAGCAGAGAAGGCAGCTCGTGGGTGATCAGGGAAAGAAAGAAAGAAAGAAGAAGAAGAAGAAGAAGAAGAGAAACAAAAATTGGGGCTTTTGGGGTTCTTGCTTTAATCTTTTCACTTCGGGTCAAAATTTTCAAAGGCAAGTGTTCTAACCCCATCCTACAGAAGTATTAGACTATGTTTTTATGTTGATTCAAAATAAATTGGAAGATTTCTATTTAGAAACTGATATGTCTCTCTTTGGATATAAAACCATGGATTCTGAAATATTTTCGGTATACTGACCCCTATACACTGTTTCGGCTATAAGATTTAGCACAACATGTGAATTTAGGCAGGAACTATTTTGTTTGTAATTAGACTCTATGTCATTCTTTTGACACAGATTTTGTAGAATTTGGACACCGAATACTTACCTAAACATTTTTCTCAAATGAGACTATAGACGCTGTAAAACAGAGTTCAAGATTTTTGACCTATCGATACTAAAATACCTATAACTCCCTGTTGAAAATTCTGATTTGTACCAAACTGATTTTATTTGAAACTAGATTTGAAAATATTTCTTTTGACATACAGTTTGGAAATTTCGGAATTCAATTGCCTACCCTATTATCTGTTGAGTCCGACCCTCTAAATTCTGCAAAACAGTGATTGTGATTTTGAACTTGTGTTACCAAATCTGAGGTAACTCTGTGTTGGGAGCCCTGTTACATATGAAATCTGTTCCATCCGAATATAGATTGATATATGGTTCGACCATAGTCTTCTTATGAGTATTGGAGCATAATTGTTATTCTGAAATATTTGTTTGATCTGCCATTGGAATTCTGTCCGAAATCGAGCTTTGGTCGATTTCGCGTATTCTGTTCCATTCCTTTGGATACTTGAATTCATCTAACCTTCTTATTTGAATTGAGCTAACTAAAATTGGATTCCCTATACACTCTTGCTTCCATTTTCCTTTCTAAAATGAATACATTTGTGAGAGATTTGTGTCCTTGCGTCATTTGTTTTTAAAAAGGGTATGCGCTTTTGTACTCTGGTGTGTGGGATTGTCTGAACCTTTGCCAGAAATGGTAAAGGGTATGCGCTATTTGCCCACTATGTGGGGTCCCGTTATGTGGGATATTCTGGACCTTTGCCAGAAATGGTAACAGGTATGCGCTTGTTGCCCGCTATGTGGGTATGTGATTAGAGCCTGCGATGCTCTGCCGGCCCCCTTTGACTTCACCTAGACGTGGGTGGATGGAGCTCCCAGACATGGGAGACTTTTGTCAGGTGGTCATTCAGAAATGGATGAATCACATTCTGACTGAGATCCCACTACACCCTCTATATGTTTGATATGACATCCAGAGTTTTGGTGAGTTATTTTTGTTCGTACTCTGGATAAGATTGATATGATTGCAACGTCAAGGACGACGTTTGAGCTCTTGTACGATATGTGTACCTATATGCTCTGAAAGGCTTCATTCACTGATGATTTTGCTTCGAAATGTTCCATATGTTGTTGTTATGCTTCGAGACATTTTATATGCCATTGATAAGCTCCGATATGTTTCCTTTGTTTCTGATATGCTCCAATTACTCTATGCCCCATCTGTCAGGAACCAAATATGCATGATTGAAAGGACAAACTGTGATTCTGCTCCTAATGATATTATGTCTACGAAATCGTATATTCTGCTTTGTGTTTTGAAACTGTATCTCTTTGGAAATTGTACCCTTTTGATATGGATATGTTAGTCACTTGCTGAGCTCTTTATGCTCACCCCGTTTGTTGATAAATTTTTCAAGATAGCGTATCGCTTGCTTAAATGTTAAGAATGGGCTGAGGCAGTGGAAAGTTTAGAAGACGTTGGGCAGAACTTTTGTTAGCATATATGTAGTTGTGTATAAGCTACCTTGCATCTAATGAAATGTGACTATGAATCTAAACCTGTGGATTTTGTGTAAGTTAATGGATCCCTCATGTATAGGGTTTTGGAATGTTAAATTAAATTCGTGTAATGATATGAACTTATGGTAAATCGATGTTTGTGGTGACTGCATAGAATTCCCCACTTGTGGATTTACACTGTGGTTTTTATTTTGATGAGTTGAGTTCAGATTGTATGAATTATCGAGTGATGTGTGCTATGTTTATGAATTGCACAGGGTTGTGAATTGGTAGATTATAGAAGTGAAAATTTTGATCTGAATGTTTTCTTAGTGACCTCAAATGTGTGTTTGGATCCTAGGTTAGTTGTGATGAAGATTTTAAATATTATCGATATATTTTGTGGGGGCGTGACACCACCTGCGGAAACAGAGGTGTTGCAGCCCTAGCTGCTGCCACCTCTCGCTCCTCTCCCTCTTCCCTCTCTTTTCCCTCTTCTTCTCCTTCTTCCTTCTCCTTCCTTTCTTCTTCTTCTTTTCTTCCTCACCTTCTCTTCCTCTCCTTCTCTTCCAGCTGCAGCTGCCACCGCCGCAACCGCAGCTCCTCCTTTCCCTTCTCTTCTTCTCCTCTTCTTCTTCCCTCCTCCTCCCCGGCGTCGCACACACCATCTCCTCTGTTTCCTCTGCAGGAAACAGAGGTATCACAACCTCTTCTTCTTCTCTTCTCCTTCTTCTCCTCTTCGAACGCCCCACACCTCTCCTCTGTTTCCACCTGCAGGAAACAGGGGTGCTGCAGCCCTAGTTGTTGCTACCTCTCGCTCCTCTCCGTCTTCCCTCTCCTCTTTCTTCTTCTATTCTTCTCTTCTCCCTCTTCTTCCTCCTCTCTTCTTTTCCCTCTTCTTCGTCTTTTCTTCTTCTCCTCATCTTCTCTTCTCCCTCTTCTTCCTCTCTTCGTCTCCCCACGCCCCACCGCTCCTCTCTCTGTTCGAGCATGGGAGGCAGTGGGATAAAACCGAAATTTTCGATTTTCTTTATTTTTTTCTTTTTGCAACTTAATAGTTTATTCCTTGAAATTTTTATATTTACATATAGGTCCTCCAATTAACATATAAATCCTTATTAATAAATTTTTAAAATGAGGGATATTATAGGTGAGACCAAAAAGAAAATGAAAGCAGAAAGGTCCCTTAAGAAGGGAAAGGGCAAGGGCAAACCAGGTAAAACAAAGGTTGCTAAGAAAGACCCAGCAAAGGACAAAGGCCAGTGCTTCCACTATGGTAAAGATGGGCACTGGAAGAGGAACTACAAAGAGTACCTTGCAGAAAGGGCGAAATAGAAGCTTGGAGAAGCTTCAGGTACATTCATGATCAATCTCCAATTGTCAGATTTTTGTGATAGTGCATTGGTATTGGATACCAGTATTGCTTATCACATCTACAATTTATTGTAAATCTAGCAAAGCCGAGGGGAGATTGACAAGAGGAATATTGTATAAAGGTTTGTTTATGCTAGACATTACTCCATATATCATGAATGTAAGTGACTAAGAGGAAATGAGATGAGGTGAATAATGTATACCTATGGCATTGTAGGCTAGGTCATATCCATGAGGGAATGATTCAAAAGTTGCTAAATGATGGATATCTAGATCCATTCGACTATGTGTCATATGCAACTTACTAGCCTTGCCTTCGTGGAAAACTAACCAACTCTCAATTTAGTGGAACTGGAGAGAGAGCCACTGAGCTGTTGGAACTCATACATAGTGATGTATGTGGACCTATGTCAACTCATGTCATTGGTGGTTACTCCTACTTCATTACCTTTACTGATGATTTCTCAAGGTATGGATATGTGTACTTAATGAAGTACAAGTCCGAGGCCTTTGAGAAATTCAAAGAGTATAAGAATGAGGTGGAGAACCAGACTGGAAAGAGTATCAAAACTCTTCGATCAGATCGAGGAGGTGAGTACTTAAGTATAGCGTTTACTCAGTTACTCAAGGACCATGAGATATTATCCCAATTGACACCTCCTTATACACCTCAGCTCAATGGTGTCTTTGGAAGGAGGAATCGTACGCTATTAGATATGGTACTGTCCATGATGAGTTTCGCTGACCTACCCATCTTATTCTAGGGATATGCCCTAGTGACCGCAGTTTACCTTCTGAACAGAGTTCCAACTAAGTCGGTAGTGTCTACACCATATGAGATATGGAAAGGGAAGAAGCTTAATCTTAAGGTTGTTAAGATTTGGGGCTGCCCTGCCCATGTTAAAAGACACAACCCCGATAAGTTAGAATCAAGGACAAAGCGATGCAAATTTGTGGGATACCCCAAGGAAACTTGTGGGTATTATTTCTATCATCTCGAGGACCAAAAGGTCTTTGTAGCTAAGAGAGCAGTGTTCCTTGAGAAGGAACACATTCTTGGTGGAGACAATGGGAGAATGATAGAGTTGAGCGAGGTTGGAGAACCAAGCTCAAGCACCACTCTACAGCCCGAGTCTGTTCTGGTACCTAATACACAAGTTTCAACTTTACGCAGGTCTGATACAGTATCCCATCCTCCTGAGAGATATGTGGGACATATTAGAGGAGAGGATGTTGAGGATATTGATCCTCAGACCTACGAGGAGACTATTATGAGTATAGACTTCGGGAAGTGGCAAGAAGCCATGAATTCTGAGATGGATTCTATGTACTCCAATAAGGTTTGGAACCTAGTTGATGCGCCCGAAGGTATTGTACCCATCGGTTGCAAGTGGATCTTTAAGAAAAATATCAGAGTAGATGGAAAGGTAGAGACCTATAAAGCAAGGCTAGTGACTAAGGGGTATCGTCAAAGGCAAGGTGTTGACTACGACGAAACCTTCTCACCCGTAGCAATGCTAAAATCCATCAGAATTCTATTGGCTATTGCAGCACACTATGATTATGAGATCTGATAGATGGATGTGAAAACCGCATTCCTCAATGGGAACCTCAAGAAGGAGGTGTATATGATGCAACGGATTCGTGTCCAAGAACTGCCCAGATAAGGTGTGTAGGTTGCTTAGATCCATTTATGGACTAAAGCAAGCTTCCCGAAGTTGGAACATAAGATTTGATGAGGCAATCAGATCTTATGACTTCGTTAAGAACGAAGATGAGCCTTGTGTGTACAAGAAGGTAAGTTGGAGCGTTATCACCTTTTTGGTGTTATATGTGGATGACATCCTCATCATTGGGAATGACGTAGGATTGCTAACCACAGTAAAGGCTTGGTTATCTAGACACTTCTCCATGGAGAACTTAGGGGAAGCATCCTATATCTTGGGGATTAGAATCTATAGAGATAGATCCAAGAGGATACTTGGCTTGTCCCATTCCAGGTACATAGAAACCATTGTCAAAAGGTTTGGCTTGGAAAATTCCAAGAGAGGTCTTAGACCGATGAGACATGGGATATCGCTTTCTATGTGTATGTCCCCAAAGACTCTAGAAGAAAGGGCAAATATGAATATAATACCTTATGCCTCAACAATAGGGTCTATCATTTATGTCATGCTATGTACTAGGCCTGATATAGCACATGCTCTGAGTGTCACGAGCAGGTATCAGGCGGATCCAAGCTTGGAGCACTGGAAAGCAGTAAAGTGTATCCTTAAGTACTTAAGAAGGACTAAGGATCTTTAACTATGGAGGTAATAGCCTTAAGGTTGAAGGCTACACAGACTCAAGTTTTCAGTCTGATGTCGATGATAGCAAGTCGAATTCAGGGAATGTGTACACCTTGAATGGAGGAGCAATGAGCTGGAAGAGTTCCAAGCAAGATACTACTGCTGACTCGACCACAGAGGCAGAGTATATTGCTACATCAGATGCAGCAAAGGAGGGAGTCTGGGTGAAGAAGTTCATCACAGATTTGGGAGTCGTGACGGGTAGCGAGGAGCCGATCTCCTTATATTGCGACAACAACGGGGCGATTACTCAAATAAGCAACCCGGGTCTTATCAGAAGTGTTCTAAGGAGGTTCCAGCTTATCAGAGAGATCGTAACCCAAGGAGATGTAGCAGTGGAAAGAGTTCCATCCGAAGATAACATTGCAGATCCACTGACAAAGCCGTTGTCTCATTTTGTCTTTGAGTGTCACAAGGGTCTGATGGGGATCAGATACATAGGTGATTGGCTTTAGGTCAAGTGGGAGATTGCTAGTCAAAGGTGCCCAGCAAACCAATCACGTGAGTGATGGCACCTGTGACTTGATATAAAATCTTTTTGCTTATTATATTTTGGCTTATATCACTTTATAACTATTGTATATGTGCATATATATATTGTGATGTCCTTGGATTTGTGCAATGGGAATTGGATCGTGATGAGATCACGATAATGAGATCGATCACCTTTAAACACATATCCTAAATAATCCCGATTATAGGTTACTCGAGAGGGACATTGTGATAACCGGATAGACTGGTGTGTTGTATACCCGTCCATATGATGGATGCAGCTGGTCTCATAGCTGCTCGTGTAGGGACACTAGGGATATAGTACAAGTGCTCATTGGAGAATGAGTTCACTGATTGATCCGCTTACGGAATGTTGGATGGTTGATGATACCTTATTGTCAGACAGCGATTCCGTAGTCCTAGTGGTGTATCTGGTCGTTAGACTTGAGACACCAAGGATGTCCTGTATGAGTGCTCCACTCTTTGATACTAGACTTATAGGTTTGGCTGTCCCAGATCTAGTACAGTTGGTCATTGGGAGTGGTAGTCGACCTTACGAGGGCTATTGAGTGTCGATAGAGGATCATCCACTCTCGGCGTCATAAGAGGAATATCCCATGTGTTCTTGCTTAGACAAATCCCTGGCTAGGGTAATTCGGGTTGAGAGAGAAAGAGTTCTCCGAGAGAATCTGATTAGAGCGAGACTCGAGTAGAAACTGTATGGCTCTGACAACACCATGCTCGATATATGGTCTCTATGATTTTAGATGGATGAGGGACTATAGGTACACGGTAACTGAGGACAGATAGGTCCAATGGATTGGATTCCCCTGTATCGTCTGGGGACTACGGCGTAGTGGCCTAGTACGTCCGTAGTCGATGAGTCAAGTGAATTATTACAAAGATAATAATTCACTGAGTTAGAAGGAGTTCTAACGGGTATGACTCACGGCCAGCTCGATATTGGGCCTAGAGGGTCACACACATATGGTAGGCATTGCGATGAGTAGAGGTTCAGATATGAGATATCCGACGGAGCCGTTGTCTTATCGGATGCAGATCCAATACCCACTAGGGGAGGACCTATTAGGGTTTGATAGGAGACCTCTATAAATAAGAGGGATTCAGAGCCTCAAAGGCTAGAGCCTTTGCTTGCCTTTCCTATTCTCCTTTTCCTCTCCACCTCAGAGCAGGCCTGGAGTTTTGAAGAGCGTCATCGCACCCTGCTGTGTGGATCACTGCTAGAGAGGAGGACGCTTGACCTCCTTCACCCTCTCCTAAGGATCTGCAAGGAAACAGAGATATATGATCTCCCTAGGTAACACAACCTACTCTATATGTAGTTTTAAGTTTCACGGATTTTGCACACCAATCTTCGCACGATGACGAACATCTCTTTGGAAATTGGGGATTTTGTTTTTCTTGTTCTTCCGCGGCGCATGTGATGTCGCCCCCATGATTTCCCAACAACTTCAAGTTGTGCTCAGAATAGAGTCCGTCAAGTGATGAGGAGAAGGAGAAAATGCAAAAGGTTCCTTATGCTTCAGCAGTTGGAAGTTTAATGTATGCAATGGTAAGTATGAGGCCAGACATCGCATATGCAATTGGTGTTACTAGCAGATTTCATGCAAATCCAGGCAAAGAGCACTGGGCAGCAGTGAAGTGGATTTTTAGACATCTTAGAGGGAGCTCTAAGGTTTGTTTAAACTTTTGAGGTGGACCACATGTGTTGACAGGTTACACAGATGCAGATATGGCAAGAGATATAGATACGAGAAAGTCTACTTCAGGTTATGTACTTACTTTTGCAGGGGAAGCTATGTCATGGCAATCCAGGTTCCAAAGGTATATTGCTCTCTCCACCACAGAAGCAAAATATATTGCTGCTATGGAGGTATGCAAAGAAATGTTATGGATGAAAGAATTCTTACAAGAATTGGGGCTAAAACAGAAAAATTATGTGGTGCATTGTGACAGCCAGAGTGCCATCCATTTGTGTAAGAACCCAATGTTTCATTCCAAGTCAAAGCATATAGATGTCAGATACCATTGGATTCGAAATGTATTTGAAGAGAAGCAGTTGCAGCTTCAAAAAATTCACATAGATGACAACGGAGCAGACATATTGACAAAAACTTTACCAAAAGAAAGATAGGAGATATGCCGACAGCTGGTTGGCATGGCTTCACATTGAGGAGTCTTAGGACAGCCTCCCTTATGGGCTGAAGGGGGAAGTGTTGGGCTGGCAGCCCATAAATTCAGGTTATGTACTTACTTTTGCAAGGGGAGCTATGTCATGGCAATCCAGGTTGCAAATGTGTATTACTCTCTCCACCATAAAAGTATAATATATTATTGCAACAGAGGTATGTAAAGAAATGTTATGGATGAAATAATTCTTACAAGAATTTGGGCTGAAACAGGAAAATTATGTGGTGCATTATGACAGCTAGAGTGCCATCCATTTGTGTAAGAACCCAATGTTTTATTCCAAGTCAAAGCATATAGATGTCAGATACCACTGGATTCGAAATGTATTTGAAGAGAAACAGTTGCAGCTTCAAAAAATTCACACAGATGACAACGGAGCAGACATGTTGACAAAAACTTTACCAAAAGAAAGACAGGAGATATGCCGACAGTTGGTTGGCATGGCTTCACATTAAGGAGTCTTGGGACAGCCTCCCTTATGGGCTGAAGGGGGAGGTTGTTGGGCTGACAGCCCACAAATTTAGCCCATAGTGGGCTTGGGGAGCCCACAATTCACCCCCTCTTTACCTAACCCTAATTAACATTAGGGGGGGTGTGGTGGCTACGTTTTGGAGGCAGAAAAAAGTATAAATAGGGTAGCAACATGGGAGAAGAAGAATACAACCACGAGATTCCAAAGAAAAGGAGAAAAACAAGGCAGAAAAGGAAGAGAAAGAAAGGGAAGAAGATAAGGACAATGCAGAGAGGCTGTTCTCAATCATCTAGCAGTGTTCTCATCTCAGGTTAGATCAAATCTACAGTAGACTCTTGTTGTGATTACTTGGGGAGGTTTAGATATTGTAGGCAGTGACGTGATCCTTGTATCCTAGTTATTCTCTTGTGATTATTGCTAGGTTTAGGGCAAGAGATTGAGATTTGTATATTCATTATTCTCATAGTGGATTATCTCTAGTTTACCCCATGGTTTTTACCCTTCACATTGAAGGGGTTTTCCACGTATATCTTAGTGTTCAATTTGATTATGGTTCCATTTAATTCCGCTGCATATCATGGCCTACTAGTTTTTGTTCATATACAAAGGTTATTCCTGTTTATATCCCCATCAACTTGTAGCTCTAAACTCTCCTCCAACTCCATTCCTCCCCTTTAGCTGCTCAAAAACTACCTATTTCCTGCAAGATCAAGAATCAATCCTACTTCCTCTTGAAGATCTCAATTAAGGTATTCTAAAAAAAAAACCTTTGATTTCTCTTTTATTTGATCTACTCTTTCTCATTATTTATCTTCCTAAATAGCAGTATTTATGGGTTCTAGAAGATCCTCTAGGGGCAAAGGAACGAGGAGATTATAAGAAAACTTTGATTCCACACTTTTTAATTCAAATCTACATGCCCAAAAATTTGCTTTCATAGAATTTAGAAACGTTCATAAGGGAAAGTATGTTGATCTAGATGAACTAAGTGATTTAGAGCCAATTCAATGTTTTGCAAATCTAGATCTTCTCCTAATCCTACAAATAAGTGAACCTAGCTACCCTAGACTTGTTAGGTTATTTTATAACAATCTACATGTAGATTAAGAAGAAAGGGTATCTACCTATCTTCTAGGACATCACATATCTATTATGGATAGATCCCTTTGCTACATCATAGGCATCCCTGTAAAAGATAGAGATTGTTATTTTAGAGGACAATGGGATGATGAAACGGTTGGGACCACGTATGTTGATGCCTTATGAACAATTTTCGGTAATCCTAACTTAATGGTACTTCCTAAAAGCTGTGAACATCTATTATCATTAAACACCAAAAAACTTCATCATATCCTAATTAGTATCATTCTTCCTAAATAATACCCTCATGATGAAGTAAGTCAAATGAAACTAGGAACCATGTACTGGATCATGAAAGGATTTAATAACTATTTTGGTTACCTTATCCAACAAAACATGATAGAGATATCTAAAAAGGACATGATGTTAGAATACTTAATGCCTACGATATTGCAATACCACCCGACGAAGAGGTTATAAAAGTAGATAGATTTAGCATCATAAATAAAAATCTACTTCGGCGAATGAGATATATATTTAGAAATGGTATGTGGGTTAGAATGCCTAGAAGAATTGATCCCCCTCAACCAGAACCAGAACCAAAAACATCATTCTTTAGGGGTAATCAATCTCCTCCAATTGGTCCCTTTGAAGAATCACACCCAATTGAGCAAGCTCCTTCATCATCTATCGAAGACAAAGGGATTCGGATGGATCGCTTTGAACAAAGACAAGATCAGCTTGAACATCACCAAGATCAAATCCTATCTGAGCTGTAGCAGATTCATTGACAGTTTGACACTCTGTTTAGGCATTTTAATTTTCCACCACCTGAATGAACATATGTATAATGTAGACACAATTCATTTTTGTCATGTTGTAAAACTATGTTGTTGTAAACTCTTTATGCTACTCACCTTGATCATAATACCACTTGCTTTGATATGTTTAAACTATTGGTATCAATGACTTGATGTATTATTTGGTGAGCACTTACGGAATTAGGAATGTTAATGTTGATTGAACTTCATTTTCAGATTTTCTTGATTCTATGATAAATCACTTAATGCTGAAAATCTTATAATACGAATTTTACTTGACTATATGCTTCAATAACATGTTCGAAATTGTGTGTCTTGATTTCCATGATGATAAGCATGTTTTACCTTCATGATTGTGTTTGAAAAGCTATGGCAAAACTTTGTCCGAATGCATGAACTTATTAGTTTTTCGGACTTTCTTGATTCTATGATCAATCACTTAATGCTGAAAATCTTATGATACAAATTTTACATGACTATATACTTCAATAACATGTTGGAAATTGTGTCTTGATTTCCATGATGATAAGCATGTTTTACCTTCATGATTGTGTTTGAAAAGCTATGGCAAAACTTTGTCCAAATACATGAATTTGTTAAACTTCATTTTCGAACTTTCTTGATCCTAACATTGCATGAGTTTGTATTTCTCTTTCGGATTAAATGTATTTCTTGAATGGAGCTTTCATGAGCCTATGTCATATCAAGTTTATTTCATATTAATTCTCCATGATTTTTGACATATGGAATTGATTAACAAATGCATCTCTCATGGATTTACCTTATGAAAAATAATTTTTAATCGAGAAATGGATTTGATGAAATGAATTCCTTCTTGATGAAGGAAGATTTTTTTTTTAATAAACACTTGCAAGAATTTAATTTTACATGTATATCTTGATTCTTGTAAAAATGAAGCATGATTTAATCTCTTAACATTTTTAACTTCATTCAAAGTTAGTTCACAATGGTTTTCCTCCTTCATGCAAAACATTAATGACAAATAAGGAAGAAGTAATGAAAGCTATCTCCTTAATGGACTTTTGAATGATACTATATCATGATTTCTTGAAAAATAATTTATATGAATGGTATCTTATGGTTGAAAAATAACATGAATTTTCACCACACTTATTACTATGCTTGAAATATGCTTGAATCGTTCTCCTTTTTGTTGATGACAAAGGAGGAGAAATATGTAGTAAACTGATGATAGAATGAATTGCTATGATTGTCATATTTACATTAATGATAAGATATCTAGAGCTTACATTGCAATTTTACAATGTTGATATCTTGCCATACGATGAATTGATATGATTGCCATATTTACATCATGTTAAGATATCTAGAGCTTACATCGCAATCTTACAAATTAATATCTTGCCATGTGATAAATTGCTATGATTGCTATCTTTCACATATGAAATATAAGACTTGAAAATGGATGTCAAGCCTTGACATCATTTTGAAAAAGATACATCATGATAGGAATCATGATGGGGATATTGATAAGTTTAAATAAACTTAACTTATCAATATGTCTTTTGAATTCAAAGGCTTTGAATTCAAGAATGACTTATCTCAAGTATGACATATAGATAGGGGGAGTTAAGGTTAACTCCATCATCAATTGATTGTCATCATAAAAAAGGAGGAGATTGTTGAATCTCAGATTTTGATGATAAAGTCAATTGTCATTTGGTTATCTAATCCATATATTGAGATAAGTGTGTAGGATTAACTACAATGGCAGTAAGACATGCAGTAGATGTTAAGCCAGAGTCAGGACCAAGATCACGTTGGGGGTTCGAGAGTTCGTCGGAAGTCCGGACGGTCATCGAAGGTTCTACGGGAACAATCCGAGAAGTCTAGGAGCTTGCCAAAGAAGCTCGTCGAAACTCTTTAAGAGGATTGTCTCAAGTCCCGGAGTTTGCTAGGAGTCCGCCGGAGCATCGCCGAGGGTTCGTCGGAAGTTCACCGGAAGCTCGCCGGAAGAAGCGATTGACGCAACGGAACACGATCTACAGTATTGATGTCTTAATTGTCATAGTTAGTATGTAGATTAAATTAGAATTGGGAGGTGATCCCATTAACTTAATCTGGGCCAACTGGGCCCTTGGCAGACCCAAATTGGGCCAAATGGATCAGCCCATTCGGACCTATAATTCCTGGCCGGTGGTGGCACCGCCCAGGAGACTTAGTCTCCCAGGAGTTCTGGGCGGTAGTACTACCCTTGTCAGGCAGTGGTACCGCTGGTAGTTATTACTTCCAGTAGTAGTACCGCTCTTGTCAAGCGGTGGTACCGCTTGAGCTCGGTCTCCGAGCAATGTCAGGCGGTAGTACCACCCAAACTGAGTGGTAGTACCACTCATTGACTGATGACAGGTGGTAGTACCACCCAGTTATGGCGGTGGTACCGCCAGGACCTCGGAAATCCTGGAATTGATACTTTTGAGCTCCAAATTTAAACTGATTGGGGCCTATATAAACCCCACCCTTTCCTACATATAAGGGAACCGAAAGCTTGCTTTTATTTTGAGTATTTGAGAGCTTAAAAGTATTCAAGAGAGGAGTGAAAACTTGTAAGGGTTGTCTCCTAAGCCCGTCAAAAGGAGAAAAGCTATAAAAAGATGGTTGGCCTTTAGCTATTGAAGGAAGGCCTCTAGTGGATGTCGGTGACTTCATCGAGGAGGAAGCCAAAAGTGGATGTAGGTTAAGATTGACCGAATCCCTCTAAATCTCGGTTTGCATTTACATTCTGCTCTTTATCTTAACCTTCATTGCTTTATATCAACTATACTTCTGTTTGCTCTCAAGTTAATGATTTTTTCGAAATGGTTTTTGTACGAAGTCTTTTTGAACCGATGAAAGTTTTCCGCTGCACTAACTCCCCCCCCCCCCCCCTTCCCCCCTTTCCCCCCCTCCCCTCTTAGTGCTCTTGATCCTAATAGATGTAACAATGATTTACACACAACGAATGGAGAAGGTTTTGCACAAAGCATACAATCGCTTTTTGGTACAACTTGAGCATAAGACTAAGGGAGAGCCAACAAAATTTGAAGATCCAAACCTACTTCCTTTGCTTGCTGTAGATATATTTGACGAACCGCGTAGCCTACCTCCTACCCATCGGCATGATCCTTGTATCTCGATTCTTCAGGGCAAACCTCTAGCAAATACTCAGCCATATCGGTATCCACATCTCCAAAAGGATGAAATAGAAAGGATTGTAAAAGAGATGCTTAAAATAGAAGTTATTCGGCCAAGTTGTAGCCTCTACTCTTCACTAGTGCTCCTCGTACGAAAGAAGGACGGAACATGGCGAATGTGCATTGATTACCGAGCTCTCAATGGCATAACCGTCAAGGACAAATACCCTATTCTAGTAGTAGATGAATTTCTTGATGAATTAAAGGGAGCATGAGTCTTCTCAATGTTACATGTTGGGCTCCATGACACCTGAGTTACAGAGATAGCATGAAAAGATGGATTCTAGATCCATTCTCCTATATGTCTATAAATTGTTTGAGGAACCTAGAAGGACTCAACGATATGAGATATCCAAGAGCCTTTTCCACACTAGGATGACTGAAGGGACACTAGTTCAGAACCATGTCCTAAAGATGATTAAGTGAATAGAGAAACTCACAGGTCTAGGAATAGTCCTAGAGAATAACTTATGTGTGGATCTTGTGTTTCGGTCCCTACCATATTTATTTTCATAGTTCATAATGAATTTTAAAATGAACAAGCTAGAGGTGACTCTCCCTGTGCTCTTCAATATGTTGAGAGAGGTAGAGAGCACTATAAAAAAAGAGAAGTCAATTCTCTATACTGGTAAGACCAAAAAGAAAAGGAAGGGAGAAAAGTCCCTTAAGAAGAGCAAGGGCAAGGGCAGATTGGGTAAAGCAAAAGTTGCTAAAAAGGACCCAATAAAAGACAAAGGCTAGTGCTTCCACAACAGCAGAGATGGGCACTAGAAGAGGAACTACAAAGAGTACCTTATAGAGAGGGCGAAGCAGAAGCTTGGAGAAGCTTCAGTTATATTCATGATCAGTCTCCATTTATTAGACTCTTATGATAACATATGGGTATAGGATACCAGTCATGCTTCTTATATTTGTAATTCATTGTAGGCTCTGGCAAGACCTAAGAGATTGGTAAGAGGCAAGATGGACCTTAAGATGGGCAATGGAGCAAAAGTTGCTATAGTAACTTTTGGCGAGGTCACCCAACATCTGTTTGGTGGAGTTATTATTGCATTGGATGCATGTTATTTTATTCCTTTTATAATCAAAAATATTATTTTCTTTTCATATTTGATAGTTAATGGATATAAATTAGTTTTTGAGAATAATAGTTATTCAATATTATTAGATGATAAGATCATTACGAGAGGAACATTGCATAATGGTTTGTTTATGCTAGACATTGCTCCATATATCATTAATGTAAGTGTGTCCAAGAGGAAACGAGATGAGGTGAATAGTGCATACCTATGGCATTGTAGGCTAGGTCACATCTATGAGGGAATGATTCAAAAGTTGCTAAAGGATGGATATCTAGATCCATTCGACTATGAGTCATATGATATTGAATCTCAGATTTTAATGATAAAATCAGTTCATAACGTTATGATCTAATATATATTTAAGTGACGTAGGACTAGCTTCGATCAGGTAAGATAAATCAATTAAAGCAGTAAAATCAGAAGTTGGATCGAAATGGAACATGTCAGAAGATTGGACATCGGACCGAAGGAAGGTCATTGTGTCGGCAGAAGGCTTCATGCCATGAATTCAAGCATCAGGCCAGAAGGATCGGACAATGCACCATAGAGATTGGGTGTTGTAGAGGTCAATATACAGATTGGACAATACGCCGCAAGAAAGGATGATGCAACGAAGGTTCGGATGATGCACCGAAGGTTCAGACGAAGCACCGGATGAACCAATGACATGTCAGACAACTTAGTATTATTGTTTGTAATAATTTGTCTAGATCGAAGTAGTTTAGAGGGGTATTTAAGTTGGTTTCAGTTGTAACTATGCCAACTCAATTCGAGGCCAATTGGGCCCGAATTGGGGCTATTTTGGGCCAAGAGAAAGGCTCATTCAATGACCCAAAAGTTGGATCAAGCGGTGGCACTATCGGTCAAGGTGGTAGCACCGCTAGAGGCTTAGTCTCCAAGACACAGTCTCCAAGACTATGTCAAGCGGTAGTACCGCTAGACTAGGCGATGGTATCACCTAGTGTCATATGATGGCACCACCCAAAAATAGTCTCCCAAACTATATCAAGTGTTGGTACCACAAGTTTGGGTGATGGTACTACTAGTCATAAGTGCCTAGCAAGCCAATCACGTAAGTGATGGCACGTGTGACTTGATACAGAATCTTTTTGCTTATTATATTTTGGCATATATCACTTTATAACTATTGCATATATGCACATATATATTGTGATGTCCTTGGATTTGTGCAATGGGAATCGGATCGTGATGATATCACGATAATGAGATCGATTCACCTTTAAACACATATCCTAAATAATCCCGGTTATAGGTTACTCTAGAGGGACATCGTGATAACCAGACAAATTGGTGTGCTGTATACCCGTCCATATGATGGATGCAGCTGGTCTCATAGCTACTCGTGTAGGGACACTAGGGATACAGTATAGGTGCTCATTGGAGAATGAGTTCACTGATTGATCCGCTTACGGAATGTTGGATGGTTGATGATGCCTTATTGTTAAACAGCGATTCCGTAGTCCTAGTGGTGTATTTGGTCCTTAGACTTGAAACACCAAGGATGTCCTGTATGAGTGCTCCACTCTTTGATACCAGATCTAGTACAACTGGTCATTGGGAGTGGTAGTCAACCTTACGAGGGCGATTGAGTGTCGATAGAGGATCATCTACTCTCGGCGCCATGAGAGGAATATCCCATGTGTTCTTGCTCAGACAAATCCCTAGCAAGGGTCATTCGGGTTGAGAGAGAAAGATTTCTCCAGGAGAATTCGATTAGAGCGAGACTCGAGTAGAAACCGTATGGGTCTGACAGCACCATGCTCGATATACGGTCTCTAGGATATTATAGGGATGAGGGACTATAGGTACATGGTAACTGAGGATAGAGAGGTCCAATGGATTGGATTCCCCTGTATCGTCTGGGGACTACGGAGTAGTGGCCTAGTACGTCCGTAGTCGATGAGTCGAGTGAATTATTACAGAGATAATAATTCACTAAGTTAGAAGGAGTTATGACAGGTATGACTCACAGCCAGCTCGATATTGGGCCTAGAGGGTCGCACACATATGGTAGGTATTGCGATGAGTAGAGGTTCGGATATGAGATATCCGACGGAGCCGTTGTCTTATTGGATGCAGATCCAATACCCACTAGGGGAGGACCCATTAGGGTTTGACAGGGGACCTCTATAAATAAGAGGGATTCAGAGCCTCAAAGGCTAGAGCCTTTGCTTGCCTTTCCTATTCTCCTCTCCCTCTCCACCTCAAAGCAGGCCTGGAGTTTTGAGGAGCGTCATCGCAACCCTACTGTGTGGATCACCGCTAGAGAGGAGGACGCTTGACCTCCTTCACCCTCTCCTAATGATCTATAAGGAAACAGGGATATACGATCTCCCTAGGTAACACAATGTACTCTATACGTAATTTTAAGTTTCGTGGATTTTGCGCACTAATCTTTGCAAGACGACGAACATCTCTTTGGGATTCGGGGATTTTGTTTTCTTGTTCTTTCGCTGCGAATATGATGTCGCCCCCAAGATTTCCCAACAGTGGTATCAGAGCCAGGTTGTTCGTGCGAATGATTGGTTTTAAATTGCGTGTGTTGTGTTTAGGAAGAATTTTGACATCAAAATCGTTGACGCAAAAACAAGGATGGGCAACAACAGTTGTTGCCCTCGATCTGCGTGCATGCAGCGCAGCCGAAGGCGGGAAGCACAGGGGCTGCATCTGCAGCAACTGGTCGGCGACCTGCTTGCATCAGGCTTGCGTCCGGCGGGGCTGGCAGCCAACGGGCACAGGCGCCTGCGGCCGCTTCTCCCACGGGGTGAGGCACCTCATGGCAGCGGCGTTTGCTGCCACTGCTCCCGCGGGTGAAACCCCCCCCCCCCCCCACAAGGGTGGCCGCCCGGTGGGACAGCACCGCCTGTGGGCGCTGCCCCGCAGGCAGAACCGCCTGCGGAGGCGTTGGCGCCCGCGGGGGCGCCCACCTACAGCGGTAGAGCCGCCAACGGGCGTGCCGCTGCCCTCGCCTCGCCGCACAGGCCGCCGCCAGCAAGGTGGCGGCGGCGATAACAGTAAGAGGGAATTAGGGTTTGGGGTAAAAAGATAGTTTTGCCCCTATAAATTTGATAAATTCTAGTTTCTGTCTTTTGTCCAAATTATGAAAATACCCATAGGAATTGAGAAATTCCCTACATGTCCTTGATTTCAAAAAATATTAATTAATTAAAAGGTTTAGTTGATTATTATTTTTATTATTATCTAGAAGTCCTACATGATGATGATTATTTATATATGTGATGTATGATGTGTGGACGGATGATGATGGACCGTGTGATGTGTGTACTTATGATTATTATTATTGAGGTCTGCGAGCCTCCATTATATTTCTCGTTTATTGTCAGGCCGCTTGCCTATGATTAAGTTGTAATCACATGAGGAGGCGCAGCGGGAGCATGGATGCGATAGCGGGACCCACGAGACGGACGTTCGTGATGCACGAAGATGCATCTAGATGTCGACGGAACCGACGTGGACGAGATGGACGATCACAAGGCATGGAGATGCACCGTTGCACACATAGATCTTGATGTGAGTGATTAGGCCTACAGGCTCGGGCCTAATCATATTAGGTTGTGGTCCATGATCATCTGGTGTGATTGCTTATACACATAATAGATATGTATATATATTTGCATGCGTTGTAGATATATATTAAATATGTATATATGTGACATGTCATATTAGGAGACCAAATCATAGAAACATCTCTCGATAATAATATTAAGTCGGTAAACGTGAGGCA
The DNA here is from genome assembly GCF_036884655.1 of Musa acuminata AAA Group. Lineage (NCBI taxonomy): Eukaryota > Viridiplantae > Streptophyta > Magnoliopsida > Zingiberales > Musaceae > Musa > Musa acuminata. Next base: position 19,870,767 of record NC_088351.1, on the reverse strand, counting down.
ATTAGATTGACCCACGTGGCCTTCCATCGTTATAAGTAGGAACCGATTCCCGGTGTAGGTTGAGTTGGTCGAGTCCCTCGAGACTCACCTATGTCGCGATTCTCTATCTTGCTTATGACATAGAGATATCACCGGTGACCTGAGGGCATGGTATGCTTGGTCGAGACCCTCGAGGGTATATCATAAAATCAGACTCATCTTGTAACGAAGGTGTTGACTTAATCTAGCATCATGGTTGGTCGAGTCCCTCAAGTCCATGGTTATTCGGAGGCCGAACAGGACGGGAATCACAAGGAGTTGTGATCGGCAAGAGTTGCCTACCTTTTAGGCTTACTGTGATTGGTCGAGTCCCTCGAGGTTACACTAAGACGCTGATTGGATCCTGATCCCCACTAGAAGTCTGCCGGAGACTTCCGTTTTATGTGCTGAGGGTATCGCGTGACTCGTTAGTAAAATAGTGGGAGCATATTAAGATAGAAGTCTATACCTTGATAGTTTATTTCTTGCAAAATCTCCATGTTATTCATTTATGCTGCATCTTTATTTTCAGAAAAATGTCGCTTTCAAATCCCTTACGTGGCATACTTTATGTCAACCACCTCACTGGTCCAAATTATATGGATTGGCTCCGTAACTTTAGAATTATTCTCATAGCGGAGAAAATCATGTACGTCCTTGATACAGTGATGCCTACGCCCGAAGAAGGGGCAAGCGATGATGAGATCGCTTGCTACGTGAAGTACATTGATGAATCCACTCTTGCTCAGTAATATATGTTGGGCTCTATGACTCCTGAGTTACAGAGACAACATGAAAAGATGGATGCTAAATCCATTCTCCTACATGTTCGTAAATTGTTTGAGGAACAGGGAAAGACTCAGTGATATGAGATATCCAAGAGCCTCTTCCGCGCTAGGATGACTAAGGGGACACTGGTTCAGAACCATGTCCTAAAGATGATTGAGTGGATAGAGAAACTCACAGGTCTAGGAATGGTCCTAGAGGATAACTTGTGTGTGGACATTGTGCTTTAGTCCCTACCAGATTCCTTTTCATAGTTCATAATGGATTTTAATATGAACAAGCTTGAGGTGACTCTCCCAGAGCTCCTCAATATGTTGAGGGAGGCAGAGAGTACTATTAAGATAGAGAAGCCAATTATGTACACTGGTGAGACCAGAAAGAAAAGGAAAGCAGAAAGGTCCCTTAAGAAGAGAAAGGGCTAGGACAAACCAGGTAAAGCAAAGGTTGCTAAGAAAGACCCAGCAAAGGACAAAGGCCAGTGCTTCCATTGTGGTAAAGATGGGCACTGGAAGAGGAACTGCAAAGAGTACCTTGCAGAAAGGGCAAAATAGAAGCTTGGAGAAGCTTTAGGTACATTTATAATCAATCTCCAATTATCAGAATTTTGTGATAGTGCATTTGGGTTGGATACCAATATTGCTTATCCCATCTATAATTTATTGTAAATTCTAGCAAAGCCGAGGGGAGATTGGCGAGAGGAATATTGCATAAAGGTTTGTTTATGCTAGACACTACTCCACATATCAAGAATGTAAGTGTGTCTAAGAGGAAACGAGATGAGGTGAACAGTGCATACCTATGGCATCGTAGGTAAGGTCATATCCATGAGGGAATGATTCAAAAATTGCTAAATGATGGATATCTAGATCTATTCGACTATGTGTCATAGGAAACTTGCGAGCCTTGCCTGCTAGTCATAGGTGCCCAGCAAGCCAATCACGTGAGTGATGGCACGTGTGACTTGATACAGAATCTTTTTGCTTATTATATTTTGGCGTATATCACTTTATAACTATTGCATAAATGCATATATATTGTGATGTCCTTGGATTTGCGCAATGGGAATCGGATCGTGATGAGATCACGATAATGAGATCGATTCACCTTTAAACACATATCCTAAATAATCCCGGTCATAGGTTACTCGAGAGGGACATCGTGATAACCGGATAGACTGGTGTGCTGTATACCCGTCCATATGATGGATGCAGCTGGTCTCATAGCTGCTCGTGTAGGGACACTAGGGATACAGTACAGGTGCTCATTGGAGAATGAGTTCACTGATTGATCCGCTTACGGAATGTTGGATGGTTGATGATGCCTTATTGTCAGACAGCGATTCCGTAGTCCTAGTGGTGTATCTGGTCCTTAGACTTGAGACACCAAGGATGTCCTGTATGAGTGCTCCACTCTTTGATACCAGACTTATAGGTTTGGCTGTTCCCAGATCTAGTACAGCTGGACATTGGGAGTGGTAGTCGACCTTACGAGGGCTATTGAGTGTCGATAGAGGATCATCCACTCTCGGTATCATGAGAGGAATATCCCATGTGTTCTTGCTCAGACAAATCCCTGGCCAGGGTCATTCGGGTTGAGAGAGAAAGAGTTCTCCGGGAGAATCCGATTAGAGCGAGACTCGAGTAGAAACCGTATGGGTCTGACAGCACCATGCTCGATATACGGTCTCTGGGATATTAGATGGATGAGGGACTATAGGTACATGGTAACTGAGGACAGACAGGTCCAATGGATTGGATTCCCCTGTATCGTCTGGGGACTACGGCGTAGTGGCCTAGTACTTCCGTAGTCGATGAGTCGAGTGAATTATTACAGAGATAATAATTCACTGAGTTAGAAGGAGTTCTGACAGGTATGACTCACGGCTAGCTCGATATTGGGCCTAGAGGGTCACACACATATGGTAGGCATTGCGATGAGTAGAGGTTCGGATATGAGATATCCGACGGAGCCCTTGTCTTATTGGATGCAGATCCAATACCCACTAGGGAAAGGACCCATTAGGGTTTTTGACACGGGATCTCTATAAATAGGAGGGATTCACAACCTCATAGGCTAGAGTCTTTGCTTGCCCTTCCTATTCTCCTCTCCCTCTCCACCTCAGAGTAGGCCTGGAGTTTTGAGGAGCGTCGTCGCAACCCTGCTGTGTGGATCACCGCTAGAGAGGAGGACGCTTGACCTCCTTCACCCTCTCCTAAGGATCTGCAAGGAAACAGGGATATACGATCTCCCTAGGTAACACAATCTCTATACGCAGTTTTGTGTTTTTGCGGATTTTGCGCACCAATCTTCGCACGACGATGAACATCTTTTTGGGAATCGGGGATTTTTGTTTTCTTGTTCTTCCGCTGCGCATATGATGTCGCTCCCCCTATGATTTCCCAACAGTGGTATCAGAGCCAGGTTGTTCGTGCGAATGATTGGTTTTGAACTGCGTGTGTTGTGTTTAGGAAGAATATTGACGTCAAAATCGTTGACGCAAAAGCGAGGAAGGGCAGCAACAGTTGTTTCCCTCGATCTGCATACCTGCAGCCACCTGCAGCGGCAGCCGCAGCTGCAGCCGCAGCCAGGCAGCACAGCGCCGGCGCATGCGCAAGCGCTGTGCCTGCAGCAGTCGGCCGGCGGTCTGCTTGCAGCAGGCTTGCTGCTGGCGGGGCTGGCAACCCACGGGCAGAGGCGCCGCAGGGCAGCGGCGCCTGCCGCCGAAAGGAAGCGGCGCCTGCCGCCGAAAGGAAGCGGCGCCTGCCGCCGCTGCTCCCGCGGGCGAAACCCCCCACAGGGGCGGCCGCCCGGCGGTACAGCACCGTTTGCGGAGGCAGCGGCGCCCGAAGGGGGCGCCCACCCGCAGCGGCATCGCCGCCAGCGGGCGTGCCGCCTGCAGGCGAGGGCAGTGCCCTCGCCCCGCCGTACAAGCCGCCGCCGGCAGGGTGGCGGCGGCGGCAGCAGCAAAAAGGGCAAAGGGTATTAGGGTTTTCTGGGCAAAAGACAATTTTGCCCCTCGGAATTTGAGAAATTCCAGTTTCTGTCTTTTGTCCAAATTACGAAAATACCCTTAGGAATTGAGAAATTCCCTATATATCCCTGATTTCAGAAAATATTAATTAATTAAAAGGTTTAGTTGATTATTATTTTTATTATTATCTAATAGTCCTACATGATGATGATTATTTATACATGTGATGTATGATGTGTGGACGGATGATCATGGACCGTGTGATGTGTGTACTTGTGATTATTATTATTGAGGTCTGCGAACCTCCATTATAATTCTCGTTTATTGTCGGGCCTGCGTGCCTATGATTAAGTTGTAATCACATGAGGAGGCGCAGCGGGAGCGTGGATGCCATAGCGGGACCCACGAGACGGACGATCGTGATGCATGGAGATGCATCAAGATGTCGACGGAACCGACGAGGACGAGATGGACGATCACAAGGCATGGAGATGCACCGTTGCACACATAGATCTTGATGTGAGTGATTAGGCCTACTGGCTCGGGCCTAATCATATTAGGTTGTGGTCCATGATCATCTGGTGTGATTGCTTATACACATACTAGATATGTATATATATTTGCATGCGATGTAGATATATATTAAATATGCATATGTGTGACATGTCATATTAGGAGACCAAATCATAGAAACATCTCTCGATAATATTAAGTCGGTAAACGTGAGGCAATTAGATTGACCCATGTGGCCTTCCATCGTTATGAGTCGGAACCGAATCCCGGTGTAGGTTGAGTTGGTCGAGTCCCTCGAGACTCACCTATATCGCGATTCGCTATCTTGCTTACGACATAGAGATGTCACCGGTGACCTGAGGGCATGATATGCTTGGTCGAGTCCCTCGAGGGTATATCATCAAATCAGACTCATCTTGTAACGAAGGTGTTGACTTAACCGAGCATCATGGTTGGTCGAGTCCCTCGAGGCCATGGTGATTCGGAGGCCGAACAGGACGGGAATCACAAGGAGTTGTGATCGGCAAGAGTTGTCTACCTTTTAGGCTTAGTGTGATTGGTCGAGTCCCTCGAGGTTACACTAAGACGCTGATTGGATCCTGATCCCCACTAGAAGTCTGCCGGAGACTTCCGTTTCACGTGCTGAGGGTGTCGCGTGACTCGTTAGTAAAATAGTGGGAGCATCTTAAGATAGAAGTCCATATCTTGATAGTTTATTTCTTGCAAAATCTGCATGTTATTCATTTTTGCTACATCTTTATTTTCAGAAAATGTCGCTTTCAAATCCCTTACGTGGCATACTTGATGTCAACCGCCTCACTGGTCCAAATTATACGGATTGGCTCCGTAACTTGAGAATTGTTCTCACAGCGGAGAAAATCGTGTACGTCCTTGATACAGTGATGCCTACGCCCGAAGAAGGGGCAAGCGAGGATGAGATCGCTCGCTACGTGAAGTACATTGATGACTCCACTCTTGCTCAGTGCTATATGTTGGGCTCTATGACTCCAGAGTTACAGAGACAACATGAAAAGATGGATGCCAGATCCATTCTCCCACATGTCCGTAAATTGTTTGAGGAACAGGGAAGGACTCAACGATATGAGATATCCAAGAGCCTTTTCCGCGCTAGGATGACTGAGGGGACACCGGTTCAGAACCATGTCCTAAAGATGATTGAGTGGATAGAGAAACTCACAGGTCTAGGAATGGTCCTAGAGGATAACTTGTGTGTGGACATTGTGCTTCAGTCCCTACCAGATTCCTTTTCACAGTTCATAATGAACTTTAATATGAACAAGCTTGAGGTGACTCTCCCAGAGCTCCTCAATATGTTGAGGGAGGCAGAGAGTACTATTAAGAAAGAGAAGCCAGTTCTCTACACTGGTGAGACCAGAAAGAAAAGGAAAGCAAAAAGGTCCCTTAAGAAGGGAAAGGGCAAGGGCAAACAAGGTAAAGCAAAGGTTGCTAAGAAAGACCCAACAAAGGACAAAGGCCAGTGCTTCCACTGTGGTAAAGATGGGCACTGGAAGAGAAACTGCAAAGAGTACCTTGCAGAAAGGGCGAAACAAAAGCTTGATGAAGCTTCAGGTACATTCATGATCAGTCTCCATTTGTCAGACTCTTATGATAACACATGGGTATTAGATACCGGTAGTGCTTATCATATATGTAATTCGTTGCAGGTTCTGGCAAGGCCTAGGAGACTAGAGAGAGGCGAGATGGACCTCAAGATGGGTAATGGAGCAAAAGTTGCTGTATTAGCTGTTGGCGAGGTCGCCCTACATCTGCCTAGTGGAGCTTTTATTGCATTAGATGCATGTTATTTTGTTCCTTCTATTATCAAAAACATTATCTCCATTTCATGTTTAACAGTTAGTGGATATAAATTTGTTTTTGAGAACAATGGTTGTTCGATATTATTAGATGATAAGATCATCACGAAAGGAACATTGCATAATGGTTTATTTATGTTAGACACCACTCCACATATCATGAATATAAATGTGTCCAAAAGGAAACGAGATGAGTTGAACAGTGCATACCTGTGGCATTGTAGGCTAGGTCACATCCATGAAAGAAGGATTCAAAAGTTGCTAAATGATGGATATCTAGATCCATTCGACTATGTGTCATATGCAACTTGTGAGCCTTGCATTCGTGGAAAACTGACCAACTCTCCATTTAGTGGAACTGGAGAGAGAGCCACTGAGTTGTTGGAACTCATACATAGTGATGTATGTGGACCCATGTCAACTCATGCCATTGGAGGTTACTCCTACTTCATTACATTTACTGATGATTTCTCAAGGTATGGATATGTGTACTTAATGAAGTACAAGTCCGAGGCCTTTGAGAAATTCAGAGAGTATAAGAATGAGGTGGAGAACCAGACTGGAAAGAGTATCAAAACTCTTCGATCAGATCGAGGAGGTGAGTACTTAAGTACAGAGTTTACTCACTTCCTCAAGGACCATGGGATATTATCCCAATGGACACCTCCTTATACACCTCAGCTCAATGGTGTCTCTGAAAGGAGAAATCGTACATTATTAGATATGGTACGGTCCATGATGAGTTTCGCTGACCTACCCATCTCATTCTGGGGATATGCCCTAGAAACCGCAGCTTACCTTCTGAACAGAGTTCCAACTAAGTCGGTGGTGTCTACACCATATGAGATATAGAAAGGGAAGAAGCCTGATCTTAAAGTAGTTAAGATTTGGGGCTGCTCTGCCCATGTTAAAAGACACAACCCCGATAAGTTAGAATCAAGGACAGGGCGATGTAAATTTGTGGGATACCCCAAGGAAACTTGTGGGTATTACTTCTATCATCTCGAGGACCAAAAGGTCTTTGTAGCTAAGAGAGCAGTGTTCCTTGAGAAGGAACACATTCTTGACGGAGACAGTGGGAGAATGATATAATTGAGCGAGGTTGGAGAACCAAGCTCAAGCACCACTCTACAGCCCGAGTCTGTTCAGGTATCTAATACACAAGTTTCAACTTTACGCAGGTCTGATAGAGTATCCCATCCTCCTGAGAGATATGTGGGACATATTAGAGCAGAGGATGTAGAGGATATTGATCCTCAGACCTACGAGGAGGCTATTATGAGTATAGACTCCGGGAAGTGGAAAGAAGCCATGAATTCTGAGATGGATTCTATGTACTCCAATAAGGTTTGGAACCTAGTTGATGCACCCGAAGGTATTGTACCCATCGGTTGCAAGTGGATCTTTAAGAAAAAGATCGGAGTAGATGGAAAGGTAGAGACCTATAAAGCAAGGCTAGTGGCTAAGGGGTATCGTCAAAGGCAAGGTGTTGACTACGACGAAACTTTCTCACCCGTAGCAATGCTAAAATCCATCAGAATTCTATTGGCTATTGCAGCACACTATGATTATGAGATCTGGCAGATGGATGTGAAAACCGCATTCCTCAACGGGAACCTGGAGGAGGAGGTGTATATGATGCAACCTGAGGGATTCGTGTCCAAAAACTGCCCAGATAAGGTGTGTAGGTTGCTTAGATCCATTTATGGACTAAAGCAAGCTTCCCGAAGTTGGAACATAAGATTTGATGAGGCAATCAGATCTTATGACTTCGTTAAGAACGAAGATGAGCCTTGTGTATACAGAAAGGTAAGTGGGAGCGCTATTAGCTTTTTGGTGTTATATGTGGATGACATCCTCATCATTGGGAATGACATAGGAATGCTATCCACAGTAAAGGCTTGGTTATCTAGACACTTCTCCATGAAGGACTTAGGAGAAGCATCTTATATCTTGGGGATTAGAATCTATAGAGATAGATCCAAAAGGATGCTTGGCTTGTCCCAGTCCAGGTACATAGAAACTATTGTCAAAAGGTTTGGCATGGAAAATTCCAAGAGAGGTCTCATACCGATGAGACATGGGATATCGCTTTCTACGAGTATGTCCCCAAAGACTCCAGAAGAAAGGGCGAACATGGATATGATACCTTATGCCTCAGCAATAGGGTCTATCATGTATGCCATGCTATGTACTAGGCCTGATATAGCGCATGCTCTGAGTGTCACGAGCAGGTATCAGGCGGATCCAGGCTTGGAGCACTGGAAAGCAGTAAAGTGTATCCTTAAGTACTTGAGAAGGACTAAGGATCTTTTACTAGTATATGGAGGTAATAGCCTTAAGGTTGAAGGCTACACTGACTCAAGTTTTCAGTCTGATGTCGATGATAGCAAGTCGAATTCAGGGTATGTGTACACCTTGAATGGAGGAGCAGTGTGCTGGAAGAGTTCCAAGCAAGATACCACTGCTGACTCGACCACAGAGGCGGAGTACATTGCTGCATCAGATGTAGCAAAGGAGGGAGTCTGGTTGAAGAAGTTCATCACAGATTTGGGAGTCGTGCCGGATAGTGAGGAGCCGATCTCCCTATATTGCGACAACTATGGGGTGATTACTCAAATAAGGGAACCCGGGTCTCATCAGAAGTGTTCTGAGGAGGTTCCAGTTTATAAGAGAGATCGTAACCCGAGGAGATGTAGTAGTGGAAAGAGTTCCATCCGAAGATAACATTGCAGATCCACTGACAAAGCCGTTGTCTCAGATTGTCTATGAGCGTCACAGGAGTCTGATGGGGATCAGACACATAAGTGATTGGCTTTAGGTCAAGTGGGAGATTGCTAGTCATAGGTGCCCAGCAAGCCAATCACGTGAGTGATGGCACGTGTGACTTGATACAGAATCTTTTTGCTTATTATATTTTGGCGTATATCACTTTATAACTATTGCATAAATGCATATATATTGTGATGTCCTTGGATTTGTGCAATGGGAATCGGATCGTGATGAGATCACGATAATGAGATCGATTCACCTTTAAACACATATCCTAAATAATCCCGGTCATAGGTTACTCGAGAGGGACATCGTGATAACCGGATAGACTGGTGTGCTGTATACCCGTCCATATGATGGATGCAGCTGGTCTCATAGCTGCTCGTGTAGGGACACTAGGGATACAGTACAGGTGCTCATTGGAGAATGAGTTCACTGATTGATCCGCTTACGGAATGCTGGATGGTTGATGATGCCTTATTGTCAGACAGCGATTCCGTAGTCCTAGTGGTGTATCTGGTCCTTAGACTTGAGACACCAAGGATGTCCTGTATGAGTGCTCCACTCTTTGATACCAGACTTATAGGTTTGGCTGTTCCCAGATCTAGTACAGCTGGTCATTGGGAGTGGTAGTCGACCTTACGAGGGCTATTGAGTGTCGATAGAGGATCATCCACTCTCGGTATCATGAGAGGAATATCCCATGTGTTCTTGCTCAGACAAATCCCTGGCCAGGGTCATTCGGGTTGAGAGAGAAAGAGTTCTCCGGGAGAATCCGATTAGAGCGAGACTCGAGTAGAAACCGTATGGGTCTGACAGCACCATGCTCGATATACGGTCTCTGGGATATTAGATGGATGAGGGACTATAGGTACATGGTAACTGAGGACAGACAGGTCCAATGGATTGGATTCCCCTGTATCGTCTGGGGACTACGGCGTAGTGGCCTAGTACTTCCGTAGTCGATGAGTCGAGTGAATTATTACAGAGATAATAATTCACTGAGTTAGAAGGAGTTCTGACAGGTATGACTCACGGCCAGCTCGATATTGGGCCTAGAGGGTCACACACATATGGTAGGCATTGCGATGAGTAGAGGTTCGGATATGAGATATCCGACGGAGCCCTTGTCTTATTGGATGCAGATCCAATACCCACTAGGGAAAGGACCCATTAGGGTTTTTGACACGGGATCTCTATAAATAGGAGGGATTCACAGCCTCATAGGCTAGAGTCTTTGCTTGCCCTTCCTATTCTCCTCTCCCTCTCCACCTCAGAGTAGGCCTGGAGTTTTGAGGAGCGTCGTCGCAACCCTGCTGTGTGGATCACCGCTAGAGAGGAGGACGCTTGACCTCCTTCACCCTCTCCTAAGGATCTACAAGGAAACAGGGATATACGATCTCCCTAGGTAACACAATCTCTATACGCAGTTTTGTGTTTTTGCGGATTTTGCGCACCAATCTTCGCACGACGATGAACATCTTTTTGGGAATCGGGGATTTTTGTTTTCTTGTTCTTCCGCTGCGCATATGATGTCGCCCCCCCTATGATTTCCCAACATTGCCTTTATGGAAAACTGACCAACTCTCCATTTAGTGGAATTGGAGAGAGAGCCACTGAGCTGTTGGAACTCATACATAGTGATGTATGTGAACCCATGTCAACTCATGCCATTGGTGGTTACTCCTAATTCATTACCTTTACTGATGATTTCTCAAGGTATGGATATGTGTACTTAATGAAGTACAAGTCCGAAGCCTTTGAGAAATTCAGAGAGTATAAGAATGAGGTGGAGAACCAGACTAGAAAGAGTATCAAAATTCTTCGATCAGATCGAGGAGGTGAGTACTTAAGTACATAGTTTACTTAGTTCCTCAAGGACCATGGGATATTATCCCAATGGACACCTCCTTATACACCTCAGCTCAATGGTGTCTCTGGAAAGAGGAATCGTACGCTATTAGACATGGTACGGTCTATGATGAGTTTCGCTGATCTACCCATTTTATTCTAGGGATATGCCCTAGAGACCGCAGCTTACCTTCTGAATAGAGTTCCAACTAAGTCGGTAGTGTCTACACCATATGAGATATGGAAAGGGAAGAAGCCTGTTCTTAAGGTAGTTAAGATTTGGGGTTGCCCTACCCACGTTAAAAGACATAACCCCGATAAATTAGAATCAAGGACAAAGCGATGCAAATTTGTGGGATACCGCAAGGAAACTTGTGGGTATTATTTATATCATCTCGAGGACCAAAAGGTTTTGTAGCTAAGAGAGCAGTGTTCCTTGAGAAGGAACACATTCTTGGCGAAGATAATGGGAGTATGATATAGTTGAGCGAGGTTGGAGAACCAAGCTCAAGCACCACTCTACAGCCCGAGTATGTTCAGGTACCTAATACACAAGTTTCAACTTTACATAGGTCTGATAGAGTATCCCATCCTCTTGAGAGATATGTGGCATATATTAGAGGAGAGGATATTGAGGATTTTGATCCTCAGACCTACGAGGAGGCTATTATGAGTATAGACTCTGGGAAGTGGCAAGAAGCCATGAATTCTGAGATGGATTCTATGTACTCCGACAAGGTTTGGAACCTAGTTGATGCGCCCGAAGGTATTGTACCCATCGGTTGCAAGTGGATCTTTAAGAAAAGATCAGAGTAGATGGAAAGGTAGAGACCTTTAAAGCAAGGCTAGTGGCTAATGGGTATCATCAAAGGCAAGGTGTTGACTACGACGAAACCTTCTCACCCATAGCAATGCTAAAATCCATCATAATTCTATTGGCTATTGCAGCACAATATGATTATGAGATCTGGCAGATGGATGTGAAAACTGCATTCCTCAATGGGAACCTCAAGGAGGAGGTGTATATGATGCAACCTGAGAGATTCGTGTCCAAGAACTGCCCAGATAAGGTGTGTAGGTTGCTTAGATCCATTTATGGACTAAAGCAAGCTTCCCGAAGTTGGAACATAAGATTTGATGAGGCAATCAGATCTTATGACTTCGTTAAGAACAAAGATGAGCCTTGTGTGCACAGGAAGGTAAGTGGGAGTGCTATCACCTTTTTGGTGTTATATGCGGATGACATCCTGATCATTGGGAACGACGTAGGAATGCTATCCACGATAAAGGCGTGGTTATCTAGACAATTCTCCATGATGGACTTAGGGGAAGCATCATATATCTTGGGGATTAGAATCTATAGAGATAGATCCAAGAGGATGCTTGGCTTGTCCCAGTCCAGGTACATAGAAACCATTGTCAAAAGGTTTGGCATGGAAAATTCCAAGAGAGGTCTCATACCGATGAGACATGGGATATCGCTTTCTACGAGTATGTCCCCAAAGACTCCGAAAGAAAGGGCGAACATGAATATGATACCTTATGCCTCAGCAATAGGGTCTATCATGTATGTCATGCTATGTACTAGGCCTGATATAGCGCATGCTTTGAGTGTCACGAGCATGTATCAGGCGGATCCAGGCTTGGAGCACTGGAAAGCAGTAAAGTGTATCCTTAAGTACTTGAGAAGGACTAAGGATCTTTTACTAGTATATGGAGGTAGTAGCCTTAAGGTTGAAGGCTACATAGACTCAAGTTTTCAGTATGATGTCGATAATCGCAAGTCAAATTCGGGGTACGTGTGCACCTTGAATGGAGGAGCAGTGTGCTGGAAGAGTTCCAAGCAAGATACTACTGCTGACTCGATCACAAAGGCAGAATATATTGCTGCATCAGATGCAGCAAAGGAGGGAGTCTGGTTGAAGATGTTCATCACAGATTTGGGAGTCGTTCCGGATAGCGAGAAGTCGACTTCCTTATATTACGACAACTATGGAGCGATTACTCAAATAAGGGAACCCGGGTCTCATCAGAAGTGTTCTAAGGAGGTTCCAACTTATCAGAGAGATCGTAACCCGATGAGATGTAGTAGTGGAAAGAGTTCCATCCGAAGATAACATTGCAGATCCACTGACAAAGCCGTTGTCTCATTTTGTCTTTGAGCGTCATAGGGGTCTGATGGGGATCAGACACATAGGTGATTGGCTTTAGGTCAAGTGGGCAATTGCTAATCATAGGTGCCTAGCAAGCCAATCATGTGAGTGATGGCATGTGTGACTTGATACAGAATTTTTTTGCTTATTATATTTTGGTGTATACTTTATAACTATTGCATATATGCATATATATATTGTGATGTCCTTGGATTTGTGCAATGGGAATTGGATCGTGATGGGATCACAATAATGAGATCGATTCACCTTTAAACACATATCCTAAATAATCCCGATCATAGGTTACACGAGAGGGACATCGTGATAACCGGACAGACTGGTGTGCTGTATACCAGTCCATATGATGGATGCAGCTAGTCTCATAGCTGCTCGTGTAGGGACACTAGGGATACAGTACAGGTGCTCATTGGAGAATGAGTTCACTGATTGATCCGCTTACGGAATGTTGGATGGTTGATGATGCCCTATTATCAGACAACGATTCCGTAGTCCTAATGGTGTATTTGGTCCTTAGACTTGAGACACCAAGGATGTCCTGTATGAGTGCTCCACTCTTTGATACTAGAGTTATAGGTTTGGCTATCCCAGATCTAGTACAGCTGGTCATTGGGAGTGGTAGTCAACCTTCCGAGGGCTATTAAGTGTCGATAGAGGATCATCCACTCTCGGCGTCATGAGAGGAATATCCCATGTGTTCTTGCTCAGAAAAATCCCTGGCCAGGGTCATTCGGGTTGAGAGAGAAAGAGTTCTCCAGGAGAATCCGATTAGAGCGAGACTCGAGTAGAAACCGTATGGGTCTGACAGCACCATGCTCGATATACGGTCTCTGGGATATTAGAGGGAGAAGAGACTATAGGTTCACAGTAACTGAGGACAGACAGGTCCAATGGCTTGGATTCCCCTATATTGTCTAGGGACTACGACGTAGTGGCCTAGTACGTCTGTAGTCGATGAGTCGAGTGAATTATTACGGAGATAATAATTCACTAAGTTAGAAGGAGTTCTGATAGGTATGACTCACGGCCAGCTCGATATTGGGCCTAGAGGGTCACACACATATGGTAGGTATTGCGATGAGTAGAGGTTCGGATATGAGATATCCGACGGAGCCGTTGTCTTATTGGATGCATATCCAATACCCACTAGGGGAGGACCCATTAGGGTTTGCAGGGGACCTCTATAAATAAGAGGGATTCAGAGCCTCATAGGCTAGAGCTTTTGCTTGCCTTTCCTATTCTCCTCTCCCTCTCCACCTCAGAGTAGGCCTGGAGTTTTGAGGAGTGTCGTCGCAACCCTGCTTTGTAGATCACCGCTAGAGAGGAGGACGCTTGACCTCCTTCACCCTCTCCTAAGGATATGCAAGGAAACAGGGATATACGATCTCCCTAGGTAACATAATTTACTCTATATGCAGTTTTAAGGTTCGTGGATTTTGCGCACCAATCTTCGCACAACGACGAACATCTCTTTGGGAATCAGGGATTTTGTTTTCTTATTTTTCCGCTGAGTATATGATGTCTCCCCCAAGATTTCCTAACAGGTACCACCTAGTGTCAATGCTACAAGCAATAGTACCGCCCAGCACAAGCGGTAGTATTGTTAGGACTCGAGAAACCCGAGATGAGACCTTTTTTTACTCCAATTCTGAAGCCATTTTGGGTCTATAAATACCCCAACTATTCCTATATAGAGAAGCTCAAATTAAAGTAGAAAGGGGTTGTTATTTTGGGTTGTAAAATTACTAAGTGTCCTCCTCCTCCCTTTCTAGTTTTGAGATCATTCAAGAGAGGTGTGAGTCTTATAAGGGTTGTTTCCTAAACTCGTGAAAAGGAGAAAGAGTATAAAATGGTAGTTGATCTTCGCCCATTAAAGGAAGGTTAGTAGTGGAAGCTGATGGCCTCGAGTAAAGAGGAATCGAGAGTGGATGTAGGTCATGATGACCAAACCACTATAAAACTCAATTTATATTTCTTTTATGTTTTTTATTTATATTACAAACTAATTTACCTGTTTATTACTTTCACTACTTTACAAACACGCTTTCAAGTTAAGCATCTTTCCGATATGCTTTCAAGAAGTTTTTTGAATAGGTTTCACCTATTTGGTCACTGTTTGGGCCTTTCTCTTAGCCCAACACAGCTCAAACTTGAGCCCAACAATCCCCTAATTGGGTTGGCCCAATTCTAATCCCAATTATATGCTAACTATGGATTTTAAGATATTTAATAAGCTAAAGAAAGTCCGTAAGTCTAGGTTTCTTACGGCGAGCTTCCGGCGATCTTCCGGCGAACTTCCGACGATCTCTCGGTAATATTCCAGTGGACTCCCAACAAGCCCTTGGACTTCATGATGATCTTCTTAGCAAGTTTCGATGAGCTTCTTTGGTAGGCTCCTAGACTTCTCGGTCAATTCCGGCAGAACTTCCGACGAACGTCCGGACTTCCGATGAACTCTTGAACTCCCAACGAAATCCCATTCTTGACTTTGGGACTTCATTTTGCTTTATGCCTTGCTATCATAGTTTATCCTGCACACATAAAAAACTACTTCGATCTTGAAAATTATTACAAAGGTTGAATCATGTTGTCCAGCATGTCATTGGTTCTTTGACTCTTCGTCCGATTCTTTAGCGCATCGTCCTCTCTTGTGGTCTATTGCCTAATCGGCCCATTAATCTCCGCAAATCTGATTTCTTTGGCGCAATTTCCACTCTCCTTGGCCTAATGCCCAAACTCATGGCCTGAAGCTTTCTGTCGATACGTCGATCGATCCTTCGATTCGACGTCCAATCTTTTGACATGTTTCTCTCCGGCCCAACATGATTCTTCCCACTTTAATTATCTCTCCCTGATCGAAGCTACCTGCGTCACTTAAAACACATATCAAATCATAAATGCTATCACTTAGTTTCATCATCAAAATATGAGATTCAATAATCTCTCCCTTTTTAATGATGACAACCAATTGATGGCGGAGTTAACCTTAACTCTCCCTATCAATATGACATATTGATAGAACTCTTGGATTCAAAAATCCCAATAACATGTTATCATAAACTTATGTATAACATCATACTTCTCCCCCTATGTCATCAACAAAAAGGAGAAGTGCAACTTCCAAATGTTTAGAGATATAATGTCAAACATTGCATTTATCATCATGCAATTTGTAAGCTAGAAAATTTAGCAAGTGCCACATCATATTAGAACATGCAAGCTATCAAGTTGTAGGTATGCAAGGTAGTAAGATAGCAAATTTACAACATATAAGCTAGCGAAAATTTCAAAAGCAAATGCAAGATAGCTTTCTTGTTGAAGTGTGTAAGCTAGCGATTCTTACTTCCTTTTGCAATGTGCAAGTTGCAAGTTTTGCTTCTTGAGATAGACAAGATAGCACTATTGCTTGAGATTGCAAGATAGCATTTCTTACTTTTGAGATGAGCAAACTAATAAGTTT
Organism: Musa acuminata AAA Group; assembly: GCF_036884655.1. NCBI lineage: Eukaryota > Viridiplantae > Streptophyta > Magnoliopsida > Zingiberales > Musaceae > Musa > Musa acuminata. The sequence goes on along the minus strand of NC_088351.1, from coordinate 19,854,390 downwards.
TGCTTCTTTTTGCGATATGTACGTTTATAATTTTTGTTTCTCTTTAGATATGCAAGCAAGCAAGCAAGTTTTTGTATCTTCTTGACTTACGCAAGCTAGCTATCTCCCCCTTTGTCATTGTCAAAAAGAAGAAAAGAATATAATTTTGTATCTCTTTTTTCCTTTTACAATAATTTTCAAAGCATGACAAAGATATGTAATCATTCTTATTTCAAAATGTTATAATTGAGATAAACCTTGAATTCAAATCAAAGCAATTATAATCATGATTCACATCATATGCCACATACACATCATCATAATAAAAAGCCTAAGTATTGTTGAATCTCGGATTTTGATGATGAAGTCAATTGTCATTTGTTATCTAATCTATGTGTTGAGATAAGTGTGCAGGATTAACTACGATGAGAGTAAGACAAGCAGCAGGTGTTGCGCCGGAGTCAAGATCATGATCACGTTGGGAGTTCGAGAGTTCGACGGAAGTTCGGACGGTCGTCGGAGGTTCAGCGAGAACAGATCCGAGAAGTCCAGAAGCTTGCCAAGCGAAGCTCGTCGGAACTCGCCAAGTGGATCGTCGCAAAGTCCAGGAGTATGCCGGATGTCCGCAGAAGGATCACCGAGGGTTTATCGGATGATCGACGGAAGTTGGCCGGAAACTCGCCGGAAGAAGCGATTGACGCATCGGAGCAAAGCTGCAGAAGTTGTCTTAGAGTTAATCGTAGTTAGCATGATGATTAAGCATGAAAATGGGAGGTGATCCCATTAGCTTAATCTTGGGGCAATTGGGCCCCTGAAAAGATTCAAATTGGGCCGAATGGAGTGAACCATTCGGACCCTGATTGCACCAGGAGGTGCAACCGCCCCAGCCAGGAGGTGCAACCGCCTGGGCTGTGAGGTTGGGAGGTGAAACCGCCCCAGCCAGGAGGTGCAACTGCCAGGGCTGCGAGGCTGGGAGGTGCAACCGCCCCAGCCAAGAGGTGCAACCGCCCAAAGCTCAGTCTTCGAGCTAGACTGGGCGGTGCAACCTCCTCTGCCAAGAGGTAGCACCGCCAGAGCTCAAGTTTCGAGCTCTGCCAGGCGATGCAACCACCGAGCTCAGTCTTCGAGCTCTGGCAGAGAGGAGCATCAGCCTGAGCTCAGTCTCGAGCTCTGCCAGGTGATGCAATCACCGAGCTCAGTCTTCGAGCTCTGGCAGAGAGGTGCATCAGCCTGAGCTCAGTTTCGAGCTCTGGCAGGTGATGCAACCACCGAGCTCAGATTTCGAGCTCTGCCAGGTGATGCAACCACCGAGCTCAGTCTTCGAGCTCTGCCAGGTGATGCAACCATCGAGCTCAGTCTTCGAGCTCAGGCAGAGAGGAGCAATCGCCTGAGCTCAGTCTTCGAGCTCTGCCAGGCGGTGCCACCTCTCCAGTCAAGAGGTGCAACCGCCTGATCCCAGAATTCTGGGATTTGATCGATTTGATCGTTTTGAGCTTGAATTTTGAATTGGGTTGGGGCCTATAAATACCCCACCCATTCAGCACTGAAAAGATACAGACCTACACCGAAATCTTGATCTTTTCTGTGATTCTAAGAGCTCAAAAGTGTTGTAAAGCCTTTAAGTCTCCTCCTTCTGTTCTTCAAGTTTTCAGTTGTAAAGTGAGGAGAGAAAGGTCTGTAAAGGTTGTCTCCTGAGCCTGTCAAAAGGAGAGAAATTGTAAAAGGGCAGTTTGGCCTTCGCCCATTGAAGGAAGGCACCTAGTTGACGTCGGCAACCTCATCGGTGGAGGAAGCCAAAAGTGGAGTAGGTCAAGGCTGACCGAACCACTCTAAATCTCTGGTTTGCGTTTATTTTCGAGCACTTTATCATTACTGCAAACCTCCCTCATTACTACTGCTCTCTGCGCTTTCACGAACAAGTTCTAAGTGCTGTTCTTCCGAATCTGCATTCAGACGTAAATTCGTATTTTCATACATTACAGTTTACGTTTACGTTTGATTCTGCAGAACTGTTTTCCGTGCTTTTACGAACGAGCTTCTTTGCAGTTTACACTTACATTTTAATCCTATTGATAACTGCAATCTGTCCTCTGCGATTTTACGAACGAGTTTCAACATTTAGACGTAAAATTGCATTCAGACGTAAATCGGCTTTCCACGCTCAATCATCAGATCTCAGTTCACGTTTACGTCTTGATTTCAACTGCATACTGCCTTCTGCGAGTATACAAACAAGTTTCAAAGTTTCGACGTAAATCTGCGTCTAGACGTAAAACTGCGTTTAGACGTAAATCTGCGTTTAGACGTAAATCTGAGTTTAAGACGTAAATCTGAGTTTAGACATAAATCTGCGTTTAGACGTAAAACTGCGTTTAGACGTAAATCTGCGTTCAGACGTAAATCTGCGTTTAGACGTAAATCTGCGTTTAGACGTAAAACTGTGTTTAGACGTAAATCTGAGTTTAGACGTAAACTGCGCTTAGACGCAAAACTGCGCTTAGACGCAATCTGCGCTTTGACGCAAACTGCACTTATATACAAACTGAGAATTTGCTTTTGCATCATAATAGTTTTTGAACGAACGCAGCTTTTGGTTTTTAATCGCTGTAAGATTTCCGCTGCACTAATTCACCCCCCCCTCTTAGTGCTCTCGATCCTAACAATTGGTATCAGAGCAAGGTTAACTCTCTAAAGGATTAAAACCCAAGAGAGATGGCATACGCCGGAAACCAAGAGGGGCATTCGATTACACGTCCACCCATGTTCAGTGGAACGGACTACACTTACTGGAAGACCCGAATGAGGATCTTTCTTATTTCTATGGATTTTGAACTATGGAACCTTGTTGAAAATGGATTCTCAAAATCTTCTCTTCCAATGATCGATTGGAACGATTTGGAGAAGAAGGCTTTCGCTCTTAATGCAAAGGCTATGAATGCCTTATTTTGCGCACTTGATAAAAACGAGTTTAATCGTGTTTCAACTTGCGAAACTGCTTTTGATATTTGGCACACACTTGAAGTGACCCACGAGGGCACAAGTAGAGTGAAAGAGTCAAAAATCAATCTGTTGCTGCATTCTTTTGAACTTTTCCGAATGAAACCGAGTGAAACCATTGGCGACATGTTTACCCGTTTCATGGATGTCGTCAACGGTCTAAAAGGACTCGGAAAAAGTTTTTCGGATTTTGAACTCGTAAATAAAATACTAAGATCCCTTCCTAAAAGTTGGGATCCTAAAGTCACTGCCATTCAAGAGGCAAAGGATCTGCGCAACTTCCCTCTTGAAGAACTAATCGGGTCATTAATGACCTACGAAATGACTTGCAAAGCTCATGAAGAGCAAGAAGACATCCTTCCAAAGAACAGGAAGGATATGGCACTTAAAACTTCTGAATGCCACTTGAGAGAAAACTCAAGTGATGAGGACTGTGATGATGACTTGGCACTTTTGACAAGAAAGTTTAAGAAATTCTTCAAAAGAAACAAGTTTAAAAACGATGTGAAAAATAAACTTGAACCCAAGAAGGACCAAGTGATCTGCTACGAATGTAAAAAGCCGGGACACTACAAAAGTGATTGTCCCCAAGTCAAGAAAAGAACAACAAAGAAGAAGGCGCTCCAAGCAACATGGGATGATTCGAGCGCATCTGAGGAAGAGGAGTCCAACACCGAGCAAGTTGCTCATTACGCCTTTATGGCCATCGAAGAGGAGGTAACGGATTTATTAGATGCTGATTTATCTTTCGATGAATTATTAAATGCCTTCCATGATTTATTTGATGAATGCAAAGTTATAAATAGAAAATACAAGTTGCTAAAAAAGGTACATGATAATCTTACTTGTGAGTTTGATAAGTTAAAAGTCGAACATCATGATAGTTTAAATTCATGTATCAAATGTCATGATTTAGAAACTATACAAAAAGAAAACTTGCTACTTAAGGACACCTTGAAGAAATTCGAGGTTGGTAGCAAGTCATTAAACATGATTCTTTCAAACAAGGGTCATGCTCCCAAAAGAAGTGGGATTGGATTTGTGAGGAGTCCTCACCGAAATCCAACTACCTTTGTAAAAGGCCCCATCTTACATGTTCAACACCAAACCAAGTGCAACTTTTGTTGCAAATCTGGACACAAGACACATTGTTGTCCATTCAAGAAAATAAGTCCAAACAAATTAATTTGGGTTCCTAAAGGAACCATGATAAACTCTATGCAACATGATAGAAAATGTAGATCTATTTATGAGGCACCCAAAAGCAAATGGGTACCTAAACATCATCCTTTCTTGTAGAAAACTAAACAATCGCAAGCTAGGAGCAAGAAATGGTACCTTGATAGTGGATGCTCAAGGCATATGACCGAAGATCCATCTCAATTCTCTAAGCTCACTAGCATAGACGAAGGATATGTCACCTTCGGAGACAACAACAAGGGTAAAATCATTGGCAAAGGAACCATAGGTAACAAATCCAACCTCTCTATTGAAGATGTTTTACTAGTTGATGGTTTAAAACATAACCACTTGAGCATTAGTCAATTATGTGATAAAGGATATATTATAAGATTTGAATCTAATGCCTGCATCATTGAAAAACCACACAAAAATATATCTATGATTGCATTAAAACAAAACAACGTATACACTATTGACATCAATGACTTATGTGATGAAATGTGCTTTGCCGTTATGAATGAGGATGCTTGGCTATGGCATAGAAGATTAGGTCATGCTAGCATGAAACTAATCACTCAAGTATCATCTAGAGAACTTGTAAGAGGAATTCCTCATATCAAGTTCATCAAAGATAATGTATGTGATGCTTGCCAATTAGGTAAGCAAATTAGGGGTAGCTTCAAAGCTAAGAATCAAATAAGCACCTCTAGGCCCTTACAATTGATCTATATGGACTTGTTCGGACCAATCTCTACATCAAGTCTAGGAGGTAGCAAATACGCCTTTGTCATTATTGATGACTACAGCAGATATACATGGACCTACTTCTTAAAACAAAAAAATGAATGCTTTAGATATTTTACCAAGTTTTATAAACTTGTTCAAAATGAGAAGGAATCTATGATTTCGACAATTAGAAGTGATCATGGTGGAGAATTTCAAAACCATGACTTCCAAGAATTCTGTGAACTCAACGGATACAACCATAACTTCTCTACTCCAAGAAATCCTCAACAAAATGGGGTAGTAGAAAGAAAAAATCGAAATTTACAAGAAATGGCAAAAACCATGTTGAATGAACATAGCCTACCCAAATATTTTTGGGCCGAAGCTGTAAACACTGCATGCTATATTTTAAATAGAGTCCTAGTAAGACCCTTACTCACCAAAACTCCTTATGAGTTATGGAATAACAAAAAACCCAATGTCTCATATTTTAAAGTCTTTGGGTGTAAGTGTTTTATCTTGAATGAAAAGGATAACTTAGGAAAATTCGATGCTAAATCTGATGAAGGAATCTTTCTTGGTTATTCTTCGGTTTCTAAAGCTTTTCGCATCTTCAATAAAAGAACCTTAATTATTGAAGAATCCATCCATGTTGTTTTCAATGAGATTTCAGAAAGTAAGAAAAATGATCTTGATGATGATGTTAATTTTGATTCCTTGAATTTAAACGAAACCCCGTCTCCAACTAGCAACTTGGATGCATCCACTTCCAAAACATCCTTACCCAAGGATTGGAAGTATATAGATGCTCATCCTAAGGAGCTAATCCTAGGAGACACATCAAAGGGGGTTCAAACACGATCTTCTTTTAAAAACTTTTGTGCCAACGCCGCTTTTCTCTCCCAAATTGAACCCAAATGTGTTGATGAAGCCATGAAAGATGATTCATGGATTATCGCAATGCAAGATGAATTAAATCAATTTGAGAGAAATGAGGTGTGGACGCTTGTTCCTAGGCCAAATGACCATTTAGTAATTGGTACTAAATGGGTCTTTAGAAACAAGCAAGATGAAAATGGTATCGTGGTTAGAAACAAGGCTAGATTAGTGGCCAAAGGTTTCAACCAAGAAGAAGGTATCGATTACGAAGAAACCTTCGCACCTGTGGCTCGATTGGAAGCCATAAGGATGCTCCTTGCCTACGCTAGTTGCAATAATTTTAAGTTATTTCAAATGGATGTTAAAAGCGCTTTTCTAAATGGTTTCATTTCCGAAGAAGTTTATGTTGAACAACCTCCTGGATTTGAAAATAATGGCTACCCTAATCATGTGTTTAGATTAACTAAAGCTCTCTATGGTTTAAAACAAGCCCCAAGGGCTTGGTATGAGAGACTTAGCTCTTTTCTCATTGAAAATAATTTCATAAAAGGCAAGGTTGATACTACATTGTTTATCAAGAATTTTGAAAATAATTTTCTCATTGTTCAGATTTATGTTGATGATATTATCTTTGGTTCTACAAATGAATCTCTTTGTGAATCCTTTGCGAAAACTATGAGTCATGAATTCGAAATGAGTCTAATGGGAGAGTTAACATTCTTCTTAGGCCTACAAATCAAACAACTAAGCCATGGCATCTTTATTAGTCAAACCAAATATGCTGTGAGTTTGCTAAAGAAGTTCAAAATGAATAATTCAAAAGCCATTGACACTCTTATGAGCACCTCCACTAAGTTAGAAATTGATGAGAATGGAGAAAGCTTCGATCAAAAAACCTATAGGGGTATGATAGGAAGTTTACTTTACCTCACTGCCACCAGACCAGACATCATGTTCAGTGTAGGACTCTGTGCTAGATTTCAATCAGACCCTAAGATATCTCATCTCAAAGCAGTCAAAAGAATACTCAGATATCTTAATGGAACTACCAATCTAGGATTATGGTACCCAAAATCAGAAAATTTTGAATTAACAGCTTATGCTGATGCGGACTTCGCTGGCTGTAGACTAGACAGAAAAAGCACATCAGGATCATGTCAATTTTTAGGACATGCCCTTGTATCCTGGTCATCTAAGAAACAAAACTCGGTTGCCCTATCAACAATCGAAGCTGAATACATTGCAGCAAGTGCATGCTGTGCACAAGTTGTATGGATGAAAAACACTTTAGAAGATTACAAAGTGAATCTTAAAGATATTCCCATTAAATGTGATAACACGAGTGCAATATGCTTAACTAAAAATCCTATACAACACTCAAGAACAAAACACATTGATATTAGACATCACTTTATACGAGATCATGTCTCTAATCATGATGTAACCATAGAGTTTATTGATACCAAACATCAACTGGCTGATATCTTTACAAAACCACTATGTGAAGAACAATTTGATTACATAAGAAGAGAATTAGGAATGTTGATGTATCCGAATATTTAAACTAGTTAAAATTATTTTTCGGATGTTATTACTATTACATGCCTTGACAAACGCTTGATCAAATAACATGTTGCAAATTATGTGACAAATATTTTTAACCAAATGCATGTAAGAAGTTAATTTTTCGGTTTGTATGCTAAAAATGGGATGTTCCTGTACACTCTTATGAAAACTCTTTGAAAAATGACTTTCCTCCATCAAGCAAAAACAATAAAGAGATATATGTGTCATGACTTCCTTTATATGCTTGATAATGCTATCATGCTTTTTGTTGATGACAAAGGGGGAGAAACATATGAATTGATAAACACTATGTCATAGCTGAACTACCATAGTCATGTCTATGTCATAGTTGCAAATACTTGAGTGATGCTATAAACAATGTTATGCCATCCTTGCATCACCAAGAGATATGTGAACATGTGCTATAGTTTGCATCATATCTTGATTTGATATTCTATAGAAAATGCAAACTTGCTAGAAAATCTCAAATGTGTGCATCATGTAAAAAGTCCTTCGTAGCTTTATATGATTACATGATGAATAGTTACAAACACTATAATATCCCTCGCTTTTAAAAATTATTAATAAAGATTTATATGTAAATTAGAGGACCTATATGTAAATATAGAAATTACAAGGACTAAACTGCTAAGTTGCAAAAAAAGAAAAAAAAAAGGGAAAACCGAAAATTCGGTATTATCCCACCGCCTCCCACGCACTCTGTTTCTTCCAGAAACAGAGAGGAGCGGTGGGGCATGAGGAGTGAAGAAAAGAAGAAGAAGAGGGAAAAGAAGAGAGGAGGAAGAAGAGAGGAAGAAGAGGGAGAAGAGAAGAAGAAGAAGAAGAGGAGGTGGCTGCAGCGAGGGCTGCAGCGAGGAGCTGTGGGGCGTGGGGAGAAGAAGAGAGGAAGAAGAGGGAGAAGAGAAGAAGAAGAAGAAGAAGAAGAAGAAGAAGAAGAAGAAGAGAGGAGGATAGCTGCGGCAAGGCTGCAGCGAGGAGGTGTGTGGCTTTGGGGAGGAAAAGGGTAGAGGAGAAGAAGAGAAGGAGAAGAAGAGGGAAAAGAGAGGCAGCTGCAGCAGCCAGGGCTGCAGCACCTCTGTTTCCCGCAGGTGGAAATAGAGGAGAGGATGTGTGGGGCGTTGAGGATGAAAAGGGAAGAAGAAGAAGAAGAAGAAGAAGAAGAAGAAGAAGAAGAAGAAGAAGATAGCTGCGGCAAGGCTGCAGCGAGGAGATGTGTGGCCTTGGGGAGGAAAAGGGAAGAGGGGAAGAGGAGAAGAAGAAGAAGAGGAAGAGAAAGAGGTGTGATACCTCTGTTTCCTGCAGAGGAAACAGAGGAGAGGGTGTGTGTGACGCCGGGGAAGAAGGGGCTGCAGCTGCGGCGATGGCAGCTGCAGCTGGAAGAGAAGAAGAAGAGGAAGATGAGCAGGGGAGGAGGGAGAGGTTGCGGCCGTGGCTGCGGCCGCGACTGCAGCAGTTGCAGCGGGGAGAGAAGAAGAAGAAAGGAAGGAGAAGGAAGAGGAGAAGGGAAAGAAGTAGCTGCGGCTGCGGTTGTGGCAGCTGCAGCTATGGCAGGGAAAGAGGAAGAGAAAAAGGAAAGGAAGAAGAGAGAAAGGGAAGGAGAGGAAGAAGAGAGGAAGAGGAGAAGGGGCTGCGGCTGCGGTGATGGCAGCTGCAGCTGTGGCAGGGAAAGAGAAAAAGGAAAGGAAGAAGAAGAGAAAGGGAAGGAGAGGAAGAAGAGAGGAAGAGGAGAAGGGGCTGCGGCTGCGGTGATGGCAGCTGCAGCTGTGGCTGGGAAAGAAGAGAAGGAAAGGAAGAAGAAGAGAAAGGGAAGGAGAGGAAGAAGAGAGGAAGAGGAGAAGGGGTGGCAGCTGCGGCAGTGGCAGCTGCAGTTGGAAGAGAAGTAGGAGAGGAAATAGAGTAGCAGAGGAAGAAGAGGCTGCGGTTGTGGTGGCTGCGGCCATGGCTGCGACCGGCAGTTGCAGCCGGGAAAGAAAGGAAAGGAAAGGGGGGAAAAAAAAGGGGCTGCGGACGGGATTGCGGCCGCAGCGGCAGCGACTGCGTATGCAGCAGTTATGTTTGTGAGAGAAGGGAGGAAGGAAGGTAGTGCGGTGTAAGGGGCTGCGATTGTAGCAGCGGCAACGGCGGCGACTGTGGCAGCTGCGTTTGGGAAAGAAAAAGAAGGAATGAGAGTAAGAGAGAGCAGGTGACTGTGCCTCGATGTTCGACACGTGGTGTAGTTGCGAAGAAAGGAAGAAAACAGGAGCACAAAACGAAACAGAGAGAGGACACGGAGGAAAAGTAGAAGGATTTGGGCTGGCACCTTCTTTGGATCTTCGGATCGAAATCTTTGAAAGGCAAGTTTCCCGCTTGTTTCAATCCTTTATATTGCAAGTTCCCTGTTCGTTTCTCCTATAATTGCTCTGATATGCCTTATTGCAAGTATCCTGATCTTCCTCACTGCCATTTTTATCTCTACATTTGCTTTGAATATGAGGAACTTTGAATTGTTCTAGCCTTGCATTTGTTATATCTCCTGTTTAAACGTAACGATTCGAATCTGTGCAACTTTTGAGATTCTGACCTTTTGATACCGAGCTGCCTATAAGTCTTTGTTGGAAACTCTGATTTGTTCAAAACTGATTTCATTGGAAACTAGACTCGTAGACCTTTCTTTGATATATGGATTGAAAGATTTGGAATCCAGACACCTGCCCAGTTATCTGTTGAATCTGACATTATGAATTCTGCCAACAGAGATTTTGTTCTACGACACTTGCTTACCAAATTATTTGTAACTCTCTCTGTTGGACAGTTCAATTCCTATGAAGCCTGTCTTATCTAAAAGTATTATCCAATGATTATTTCTGAGTAAATTGGAGCACGATTGATAGTTTGAATCATTTGTTCAATGTGCCTCTTGTATTCTGCCAGAAATCGAGCTTTGGTCGATTTCTCATATTCTGGTTTCATTCCTTTGGAAGTTGATATCCTTTAGCTTTCTTATTCAATTGAGCTTTATATTACTGCTTTGAGTTCTTGTATACTCTTGTCCTTAAAATTATTGCATTCTTGAAAACTGTTGTGTAACGTTTATGCTATATCGTATTGACTCATATAGGCACATGTATATCCTATTGTTCCGCATTTGCTTTCGATATGTGCCTATTCCAGTTTCATTCCTTTGGACATTGAATTCATCAAATCTTCTTATTGAATTGAGTTATTTGTGATTGCTTGGATTCCATATGTGCCCTTGCTTTCAATTCCCTTCAAATCTGAATATACTTGTGAAAGATTATTGCTTACTTCGGATTGACTCGTAAAGGCACATGTACGTTTGTTGTTCCGCGTGTGCTTCCGATATATGCTACTTATTGTTGAAACTATCCTTTTGTACTCTGGTGTGTGGGATTGTCTGGACCTTTGCCAGAAATGGTAAAAGGTATGCGCTGATTTGCCCGCTTTGTGGGGTCCCGCTTTGTGGGATATTCTGGTATGCGCTATTTGCCCGCTTTGTGGGGTCCCGCTTTGTGGGATATTCTGGTATGCGCTTATTTGCCCGCTTTGTGGGGTCCCGTTATGTGGGATATTGTAGACTTTTGTCAGGTGGTCATTCAGAAATGGATGAATCACATTCTGACTGAGATCCCACTACACCTTCTGTATGTTTGATATGATATCCAGAGCTTTGGTTATGTGTTTCTGTACATGCTTTGGATAAGATTGATATGTTTGCAACGTCAAAGACGACGTTTGAGCTTCTGTACGGAATTTGTGATTGATATGCTCTGAAAAGTTTCATCCACTGTTGATATGTTTCGAAATGTTCCATATGTCGTTGATATGCTCCGGAACATTTCATATGCCATTGATATGCTCCAATTACTCTGTGCTCCATTTGCTATGAACTGATATGTTCTGAAATGTCCTATGTGCCATTGATATGTTCCAATTACTCTGTGCTTCATTTGCTATGAACTGATATGTTCTGAAAGGTCCTATCTGCCATTGATATGTTCCAATTACTCTGTGCTCCATTTGCTATGAACTGATATGTTCTGAAATGTCCTATCTGCCATTGATATGTTCCAATTACTCTATGCCCCATTCGTTATGGATCAAATATGTTTTGAATGACATGATACGTATGATTTGGTATCTATTGAGAAGGTATCCTTGAGAATTCTTGTATTCTGCCTTGCATTATGATACCTTACTCGTTTGAAACCGTTCCTTTTGTTCTGAATATGCTTTGTCACTTGCTGAGCCATTTTTGGCTCACTCCGTTGTTATATAAATCTTTCAGGTCAGCTTGTCACTCTTCGAGATGTTTGATTTGGGCTGAGGCAGTGGATAGCTATTCAGAATAATGGGCAAGTCTGGTTGGTTATTACGATATTGTTGTATAAGTATGTCTTGTATGTAATGAAATGTTGTCGATGAACCGAAATGGATATACTGTGTCAAAGTGTTAGGAGATCTCTCTTATTTGGAATTTCAGAATGTTAAGTCTAATTTATGGTGATATGAACTTGTGGTGAATAGTTGGAGTTCTGATTGTATAATTTATTTAGCTTGTGGATTTATAAATGTTGTTCATGTTTGTCAAGTTGGCTTGGGTTGCCATAAATGTGAATTATCGAGTGATGTGATATATGATTATAAACTGCACAGGTTTTATGGATGTGAATATGAATAGAATGTTTTCAGTGTCCTCAAACGTTAGTTTGGATCCTGGATTGGTCTGTGACGAAAATTTTAAAAATCATGGATATTTTGAGGGGCGTGACAAACACTATCATACAAACTTGATGATGTATGTCATGCTTTGACATCAATCTTGAAGAGATACATCATGATGGGCATCATGATGAGAGTATTGATAAGTTTAACTGATCTAACTTATCAATACGTCACTTGAATTCCTTGGTCTTGAATTCAAGGTTGACTTATCTCAACTATGGCATATAGATAGGGGGAGTTAAGGACAACTCCTTTATCAATTGATTGTCATCATCAAAAAGGGGGAGATTGTTGAATCTCGGATTTTGATGATGAAGTCAATTGTCATTTGTTATCTAATCTATGTGTTGAGATAAGTGTGCAGGATTAACTACGATGAGAGTAAGACAAGCAGCAGGTGTTGCGCCGGAGTCAAGATCATGATCACGTTGGGAGTTCGAGAGTTCGACGGAAGTTCGGACGGTCGTCGGAGGTTCAGCGAGAACAGATCCGAGAAGTCCAGAAGCTTGCCAAGCGAAGCTCGTCGGAACTCGCCAAGTGGATCGTCGCAAAGTCCAGGAGTATGCCGGATGTCCGCAGAAGGATCACCGAGGGTTTATCGGATGATCGACGGAAGTTGGCCGGAAACTCGCCGGAAGAAGCGATTGACGCATCGGAGCAAAGCTGCAGAAGTTGTCTTAGAGTTAATCGTAGTTAGCATGATGATTAAGCATGAAAATGGGAGGTGATCCCATTAGCTTAATCTTGGGGCAATTGGGCCCCTGAAAAGATTCAAATTGGGCCGAATGGAGTGAACCATTCGGACCCTGATTGCACCAGGAGGTGCAACCGCCCCAGCCAGGAGGTGCAACCGCCTGGGCTGTGAGGTTGGGAGGTGCAACCGCCCCAGCCAGGAGGTGCAACCGCCAGGGCTGCGAGGCTGGGAGGTGCAACCGCCCCAGCCAAGAGGTGCAACCGCCCAGAGCTCAGTCTTCGAGCTAGACTGGGCGGTGCAACCTCCTCTGCCAAGAGGTAGCACCGCCAGAGCTCAAGTTTCGAGCTCTGCCAAGCGATGCAACCACCGAGCTCAGTCTTCGAGCTCTGGCAGAGAGGAGCATCAGCCTGAGCTCAGTCTCGAGCTCTGCCAGGTGATGCAATCACCGAGCTCAGTCTTCGAGCTCTGGCAGAGAGGTGCATCAGCCTGAGCTCAGTTTCGAGCTCTGGCAGGTGATGCAACCACCGAGCTTAGATTTCGAGCTCTGCCAGGTGATGCAACCACCGAGCTCAGTCTTCGAGCTCTGCCAGGTGATGCAACCATCGAGCTCAGTCTTCGAGCTCAGGCAGAGAGGAGCAATCGCCTAAGCTCAGTCTTCGAGCTCTGCCAGGCGGTGCCACCTCTCCAGTCAAGAGGTGCAACCGTCTGATCCCAGAATTCTGGGATTTGATCGATTTGATCGTTTTGAGCTCGAATTTTGAATTAGGTTGGGGCCTATAAATACCCCACCCATTCAGCACTGAAAAGATACAGACCTACACCGAAATCTTGATCTTTTCTGTGATTCTAAGAGCTCAAAAGTGTTGTAAAGCCTTTAAGTCTCCTCCTTCTGTTCTTCAAGTTTTCAGTTGTAAAGTGAGGAGAGAAAGGTCTGTAAAGGTTGTCTCCTGAGCCTGTCAAAAGGAGAGAAATTGTAAAAGGGCAGTTTGGCCTTCGCCCATTGAAGGAAGGCACCTAGTTGACGTCGGCAACCTCATCGGTGGAGGAAGCCAAAAGTGGAGTAGGTCAAGGCTGACCGAACCACTCTAAATCTCTGGTTTGCATTTATTTTCGAGCACTTTATCATTACTGCAAACCTCCCTCATTACTACTGCTCTCTGCGCTTTCACGAACAAGTTCTAAGTGCTGTTCTTCCGAATCTGCATTCAGACGTAAATTCGTATTTTCATACATTACAGTTTACATTTACGTTTGATTCTGCAGAACTGTTTTCCGTGCTTTTACGAACGAGCTTCTTTGCAGTTTACACTTACATTGTAATCCTATTGATAACTGCAATCTGTCCTCTGCGATTTTACGAACGAGTTTCAACATTTAGACGTAAAACTGCATTCAGACGTAAATCGGCTTTCCTCGCTCAATCATCAGATCTCAGTTCACGTTTACGTCTTGATTTCAACTGCATACTGCCTTCTGCGAGTATACAAACAAGTTTCAAAGTTTAGACGTAAATCTGCGTCTAGACGTAAAACTGCGTTTAGACGTAAATCTGCGTTTAGACGTAAATCTGAGTTTAAGACGTAAATCTGAGTTTAGACGTAAATCTGCGTTTAGACGTAAAACTGCGTTTAGACGTAAATCTGCGTTCAGACGTAAATCTACGTTTAGACGTAAATCTGCGTTTAGACGTAAAACTGTGTTTAGACGTAAATCTGAGTTTAGACGTAAACTGCGCTTAGACGCAAAACTGCGCTTAGACGCAATCTGCGCTTTGATGCAAACTGCACTTAGATACAAACTGAGAATTTGCTTTTGCATCATAATAGTTTTTGAACGAACGCAGCTTTTGGTTTTTAATCGTTGTAAGATTTCCGCTGCACTAATTCACCCCCCCCCTCTTAGTGCTCTCGATCCTAACAAGTATTGCATGCATCATTCCAAATCATTAATATTTCACATCATGATTGTATCAATTTGTCAAATTATATCCTACCATATATGATCATAACTTCTCCCCCTTTTATCATTTTAAATAAGAAAGAATAAGGGAATAACATAAGAGTGTAAAATATTTCAATCATTTCAAAGCATATAAGCCATAAATACAAAGAAATCATGTTATGAAAGATAAGACCACTTGAATACCAAAAGACATTATTCATATAGTAAATCTCTTCTTTAAATAAAATACTGAATAAAAATCATAGGAGTACAAGGAAGAGATCTTGATTAAAGAAAATCACAAATAATAAATCCAAGAACTCACAAGAAAAATCATTTAGAAAATCTCATCTTAAGAAAATACCAAGTAGAATCGTAGGAGAATGATTAATGAAAAATCTTGATTAATAATAAATCTTAATTTATAAATAACAAGGAATCAAGATAATAATTTGGATAAAAAATTATTCAAATTTAAATCATCAAATCAATTTCTTGGTTCAAAAAATTCATAACATAAATAGATTCATTATTTTAATTTCAATGATAATATATTTTCCTTTTTATGTGTTTCATTTTAAGTGATTGATTTCATAAAAGCATGATCAAGTTTTTTGTATGAAAACATACATCATAGTTTAAAATAGAAAGAGCAAATATCATAATGGAAATCATCAAGATCAAATCATCGTTTCTTCAAATCATCTTGCTTAATTAAATATAAAATCATCAAGCATGATACTTACATTATTTAATATAAGCATGCCTTTGTCATTTATATCAAATCAAGACTTGCATCATCATTTAAGACCGAAAAAGAATTTTCATTACGGCAAAGATCGATAATCCATAAATCACAAAGATCATCATGCATAATTTCAAAATATAAACTTATTAAGCATGATCATTATACATCATTACTTTGGGCATGATATCATTAATCATAGAGCATCTTCAATCAAAATCGAGAAACAATACGGAAATCAACATGATACACATTAATACTTCTTAAAAACATAGGATTATCATTAGATTTAAATCTAACATTTTACTTCTTTATCATAAAACATGTAATTTTTAGTATCATTTTTAAAATTACTAACATGATCCTAATTTTTTTGCATTTTCATTACATTAGTCAACATGTAATTTTTAAGAAAAATAATTAAACTAAATTAAAAATAACTTATGAAAAGCATCATGTAATTTCAAAATAAACTAAGGGGATTGCGATTACCTCGTCGTCGAAAGCTGTTAAGGCGTAGTTTGCCACCTTGCCTTTGTTGATTTTCTCCTCGTCTTCGGATGAGCTCGATTCATCCCAAAGTACTTCCCTCTTCTTGCATTTACAGCAAGTAGTTGCGTTCTTTTTGTTCTTTAATTTTTGTTTCATGAACTTTTTAAATTTCATAGTGAGGAGTTCAAGTTCACCATCACTTGAGCTTATGCTCGAGTGGTCTTCAATTGTTCTAATTCCAAAATCCTTTCTATTCTTTAGAAGGTTGTTCTCAAGTTTATTTTGTGCCACATTACCCAATTAGTTCTTCGAGTGGAAGCTTATTTAAATTCTTAGCCTCTTGAATGGTCGTTACTTTCGGATCCCAACTCTTTGGAAGGGATCTTAATGTCTTGTTAACAAGTTTAAATTTTGAAAAATATTTGCCAAGAGCTTTTAAACTATTGACCTCCTTGGAACTTGGGGTTGATCTCTTTAGGGGATCGGCCTCCTTGGAACTTTATAGGGGTTCCTCCCTCCAATTTGCTGCTCAAAGGCTGCAGAAATGATTCATCTATTGCTTGTGAAAAGAGGGGGAATACATGACTATTTATAGGACTTCTAAACCCTAACTCCTAATAGGACTCCTACTTCTAACCAACTCCTAATAGGACTCATACTCAAGACTCCTATTCCCTTACAACTCCTTATTCTTCTCTAAGAAACAACCTCCTAACCCTAGCCTGCCTCTTCACCTCCTTAATAGGGGTCGGCTCAGGTAGGTTTTACATGAATGTCCCTCTCAATTAGGACTCTCCAAGCTGGAGTCCTAACAGACCCACCCTCTTCAAATCAGCCTTGTCCTCGAGGCTGATGATTCATGAATTCTGGGAATTTGATCTTCAAGTCGTCATAGTTCTCCCAAGTGGCATATTCTATTGGTAGGTTCGCCCATTGTATTAGCACTTTATTAGTGGGTCGTCATCGTCGAGTCACGATCCGTCGATCAATAATGGCACTTGGCTGGGTCTTGAGTTCTCCTTGGGTAGTCTTATTTGGTGGGTGGCTTTGGGCTGTCTCCAAGCACCTATTTACAACTTTCATCTGGCCATCGGTTTGTCGGTGATATGCCGTATTCTTTTTCAATTTAATACCCTGCATGTGGAATAACTTTGTCCAAAATCTACTTGTGAAGATGCAAGTAGAATTTGTCACAAGCATAATGCATCCCTTATAGTGTAATTCTTTTAAGTCCCAATTGTAATGAGCCACGGAGCTTGGTGCTTCCTCCAATTTTTTTATAATCTTACTAGTATCTGAATCTTCTTGCCATTCCATCTTAATATCCTCAAGGAAGTCGCTGGTCGGAAGTGAAACGATCAAAACTTCAGCTTGCTCGGGTAGTTGCGAAGGCGAATCTGCAAGAACATTCTCTTTCCCCTTTTTGTAAGTTATTTCATAATCAAATCCAAGAAGTTTTGTTACCCATTTTTGCTGCTCAAGGGATGATATCTTTCGCTCCAAAAAGTACTTGAGGCTTTTATGGTCGGTTTTAATTTGAAATCGTCAGCCAATCAAGTAGGGTCTCCACCTTGTTGCTGCGCGCACAATGGCGAGCATCTCCTTATCATATGTTGACTTATTTTGATGGGAGGGAGATAATGCCTTGCTAGTGTATATGAGTGGTCGACCATTATACATGAGAATGACTCCAATTCCGACTCTAGATGCGTCGACCTCAATAATGAAGGGTCGGTTGAAATCTGGTAGTGTTAGCACCGGCGTCGTCGTCATGGTTGCCTTAAGTTTGTCAAAGGCAGCAGAGGCTCTGTTCGACCATTAGAAGATATCTTTTTTTAGTAAGGAAGTAAGTGGTGCACTGATCTCTCCATAGTTTTTCACGAACTTGGAATAGTAGCTTGTTAAACCTAGAAATCCATATAGCAATTTTATGTTCCATGGGGTCGGCCAGTTCTGCATTGCTTCTATTTTGGAGAGGTCCACTGCTACACCTTCCTCTGATATGCTATGCCCAAGATATTCCACCTTCTGTTGAAGAAAGCAAAAATTCATAGTGGTTGTTGTGTGTTCAAAAGGTGGTTTTCGGTATGTCTTTGATAAAACCATTGCAGATTCTAAACTTAGGGTTGATCTCTTTAGGGGATCGGCCTCCTTGGAACTCTATAGGGGTTCCTCCCTCCAAGTTGCTGCTCAAAGGCTGCAGAAAAGATTCATCTATTGCCTATCAAAAGAGAAGGAATACATGACTATTTATAGGGCTTCTAAACCCTAACTCCTAATAGGACTCCTACTTAAGACTCTTACTTCTAACCAACTCCTAATAAGACTCCTACTCAAGACTCCTATTCCCTTACAACTCCTAATACTTCTATAAGAAAAAAACCTCCTACATGAATACCCCTCTCAATTAGGACTCTCCTAGCTAGAGTCCTAATAGAATGTCCCTCTCAATTAGGACTCTCCAAGCTAGAGTCCTAACAGACCCGCCCTCTTCAATTCAGCCTTGTCCTCAGGATGATGATTTGTGAATTTTGGGAATTTGATCTTCAATTCGTCATAGTTCTCCTAAGTGGCATCTTCTATTGGTAGGTTCGCCCATTGTATTAGCACTTCATTAGTGGGTCATCGTCGTCGAGTCACGATCCGTTGATCAATAAAGGCACTTGGCTGGGTCTGGAGTTCTCTTTGGGTAGTTATATTTGGTGGGTGGCTTTGGGCTGTCTCCAAGCACCTATTTAAAACTTCCGGTTGGCTGTTGGTTTGTGGGTGATATGTCGTACTCCTTTTCAATTTAGTACCCTGCATATGGAATAACTTTGTCCAAAATATGCTCTTGAAGATGCAAGTAGAATTTGTCACAAGCACAATGCGTCCCTTATAGTGCAATTCTTTTGAGTCCCAATTGTAATGAGCCATGGGGCTTGGTGCTTCCTCCAATTTTTTTATAATCTTACTAGTATCTGAATCTTCTTGCCATTCCATCTTAATATTCTCAAGGAAGTTGCTGATCGGAAGTGAAACGGCCAAAACTTCAACTTGCTCGGGTAGCTGCGAAAGCGCATCTGCAAGAACATTATCTTTCCCCTTTTTGTAAGTTATTTCAAAATCAAATCCAAGAAGTTTTGTTACCCATTTTTGCTGCTTAGGGGATGGTATCTTTCGCTCCAAAAAGTACTTGAGGCTTTTATGGTCGGTTTTAATTTGAAATCGTCGGCCAATCAAGTAGGGTCTCCACCTCGTTACTGTGCGCACAATGGCGAGCATCTCCTTATCATACGTTGACTTATTTTGTTGGGAGGGAGATAATGCCTTGCTAGTGTATATGAGTGGTCGACCATCTTGCATGAGAATGGCTCCAATTCCGACTCCAGATGCGTCGGCCTCAATAATGAAGGGTCGGTTGAAATCTAGTAGTGTTAGCAACGGCGTCGTCGTCATGGATGCCTTAAGTTTGTCGAAGGCAGCGGAGGCTCTGTCTAACCATTGGAAGACATCTTTTTTCAGTAAGGAAGTAAGTGGTGCACTGATCTCTCCATAGTTTTTCACGCACTTGCAATAGTAGCCTGTTAAACCCAGAAAGTCATCTAGCAATTTTATGTTCCACGGGGTCAGCCAGTTTTGCATTGCTCCAATTTTGAAGGGGTCTACTGCCACACCTTCCTCTAATATGATATGCCCAAGATATTCCACCTTCTTATGAAGAAAGCAAAAATTCTTAGTGGTTGTTGTGTGCTCAAAAGGTGATTTTCAGTATGTCTTCTTCGCATACTCGTATTTGATGATACCCGGATCGAAGGTCTAGCTTTGTGAAGATTTGTGCTCCCTTAGCAACTCATCTACTACTGGAATAGGGTATTTATCCTTGATGGTTATGCCATTGAGAGCTCGGTAATCAACACATAATCGCCATATTCCATCCTTCTTTTGTATGAGGAGCACCGGTAAAGAGTAGAGGCTGCAACTTGGCCGAATAACTCCAGTTTTGAGCATCTCTTTTACAATCCTTTCTATTTCATCCTTCTGGATATGTGGATATTGATATGGCTGAGCATTTACTGGAGATTTGCCTGGAAGAATCATTATACAATGATCATGCCGACGGGTAAGAGGTAGGTTGCGCGGTTCGTCAAATATATTCGAAAATTCAGCAAGCAAAGGAAGTAGATTTGGATCTTCAAATTTTGTTGGCTTTCCCTTAGTTTGTTGCTCAAGTTGTACCAAAAAGCCGCCGCATG
This sequence comes from Musa acuminata AAA Group, assembly GCF_036884655.1. NCBI lineage: Eukaryota > Viridiplantae > Streptophyta > Magnoliopsida > Zingiberales > Musaceae > Musa > Musa acuminata. The sequence continues at coordinate 19,834,211 of NC_088351.1, read as the reverse complement.
CTTTATGCAAAACCTTCTCCATTTGTTGTGTGCAAATCGTCGTTACGTCGCCCTCACGTTTCCCATGCAGTATCACCTATTTCTCCTTACTGTAAAATTTTATAATTAGTTGCATAAAATTCCAAGAAATATAACCTAATGTCATCAACCATTTAATTCTGAGTATGGCCTCATGATCATCAAGAGGGAGGAGGAAGAAATATGCAATTATCTCTTGGTCCTGCAACAACAGTTTCACCTACGGGCGACCTTAACGACAAACCTGCTGCAATTCTCAATAGGTAAGTTCATATAGATAGCAACCTTACTGTTTAGGAAGTTATTAGTGCTGCCCGTGTCGATGAGAACAGTGATTGGTTGTTGTTTGAAAAGGCCTTCAACTTTCATCGTTTGTGGGATTGAGTAGCCAACTAGTGTATGTACCGTAACTTTGGTCAGTTACGGCTCTTCTTCTGCATCTTCTTCCTCATGTTCAAGGCTCTCTTTTAGATGTTCAATGACGTCTTCTTCTATCGGTTCCATCATAAGAAGTCCCACTTTACTACAGCGATGCTCACGGCTCCACGGCTCATCACAATGCCAACATAACCCCTTCGCATATCGCTCCCGAAGCTCTTCTCTTGTTAACCTCTTTGGTGTAGGGACTTGGTCAATAGTAGGGGGGGCTGAGGGCTTCAATATTACTGGTTGAGGAACGACCCTAGTCCTCCGAGCTTCATGGTTCAATTGCCCCTCTTGATGTCGTGTGAAAGAGATGGCTGCCATAAGCGTATACGGTTGTCGCGCTTTAACTTATCTTCGGATCTCCGGCTTCAAGCCCTCAATGAAAGTCCTCAATAGTTATTTTTGAGACCAATCATGAGTTTGATTAGATAACCTTTCAAACCTAGTTTGGTACTCCTGAATGGTGGACGTTTGTCGGATCTTTGCTAGTTGTCCATCAATATTCTCGTAATCGGTTGGTCTGAAGCGGATCAGCAGTCCTTCTTTGAATTGTTGCCATGAAAGGACTCCATAAGTATGTTCAAACCAGTCAAACCACTGTATAGCATCCCCTTCAAGATGTATAGCTGCAATTTTCACCATAGATGCATCCGCGGTTTTGTTGTACTGAAAATATCGCTCCGCGCGCGAGATCCAACCAATCGGGTCTCCTTCTTCCCATCTTGGGAAGTCCACTCTCATGCATGGATAGTTGGGTTCAGTCATAGAGCCTCCCCTCCCTTGGAACTCATCTCTTCGAGCCTGGTGCGATTGGGCAAAGCACTCTCCGTGATATGATTTTTTCGGGCTTAGTGGTCGGCCCAATCTGAGTTCGATAAATTGCGTCTGAATCTTATCCTCCATTCGCGCCTCCAAGGCTTCGAATTTAACATTGATTACCTCCTTAGATGCCATAGTATATGCCTCCAAATCTATGATATTAAGATCTCTCTTTTGTTGTTAGGTTAAAGGCATGTATAGTTGAGAGAAGTGATGGTCGAAAGGATTGGTGGATCGATGGATGTAGGCTACGATTTAGGCTTGTTTTGTGGCTGTTTTGGGTATAGTTTGAGGGTGTGGTTTAGTGAAGTTTTCGGGCTATGGATGAATGTTTTGGATCTGTGGTAGATGGTAGCAAAGGTTTGATAGAAATCAGTGGAAGTTGCAGCATGTATGTGCTGTTTTGTAAGAGTAGAATTGTCGTCGCAGAAACAACGGTTTCTCGACGCAATTTCCACCAAAAACTTGAGATAATTGAGGAGGGAATTGATAGCAAAATCACAGTTTATATGACAGAAAGGATATCTAATTTAATCAAGAAAATTTTGGCAGTATAATAGCAAGGAAATTGGTGCAAGTTGAGATTGCAGAATTCTCGTCGAAAAATTTCAGTGGGTTACGACGAAAATTTGTAGCCACATAAAATCAGTTTTAGAGATGAATTTCTTATTAGATCAATCTTAGATGGAAGCCAAGATGATCTATGAAGTATATAAGAAATTTCATTTAAAAAAGATTGCAAATAGATGGGTTAAGGCAACAATATGCGGCTGAAATTTTCTGCAGCACAGATTTTTAGGTATAGCAGATTGGACGTAAAAGATTAGTGGTTTATATTGAGAATTTTTTGATGAAACCAAAGGTAAATCCACTATTAGGAAGTGTCAAAGCTATCATAAAAATTTCGTAGAGATTTGGATAGAAACAATGTAGTATCAAAATCAAACAAACAGTGCTATGCGGCTGAAATTTTACAGTGCAGATTTTCAAGTATAGCAGATTTGACGTAAAATATCAATGGTTTATATTGAGAATTTTTTGAAAAAACCAATGGGAAATATGCTGTTAGGAAGTGTCAAAGATGTCATAAAAATTTCATATAAATTTGGATAGAAAAAGCACAGTAGCAAGATCAAACAGATGGTACTATGCGGCTAGAATTCTGCAATGTATCTTTCGTCGTAGATATGCAAACTTTGTGACGAATGGTTTATGCAGCAATATAGGAACAGTTTTTTTTTTGAATTTTTGAATAAGGATAACTAAATTGCAGCAGCAGTAAGGTAGGAAACCAGAACCTGTTCCAATTCACGGGGAGATCAAAGGATGATCCACGGTGGTGGAGATGATGGTGGAATTCGGCGACGATCTTTTAAGCAATTGTGGGAATTGCTTTGGGAGGTTGTGGAGGGCTGATGGATGGCAGTGGAAGGGCAGCGAGACGCCAAGAACGCTGCTCTGATACCAGGTGTTAGAACCCTTGCAGATTCTAAACTTGGGGTTGATCTCTTTAGGGGATCGGCCTCCTTGGAACTCTATAGGGGTTCCTCCGTCCAAGTTGCTGCTCAAAGGCTACAGAAAAGATTCATCTATTGCCTATCAAAAGAGAAGGAATACATGGCTATTTATAGGGCTTCTAAACCCTACTTCTAACCAACTCCTAATAAGACTCCTACTCAAGACTCCTATTCCCTTACAACTCCTAATTCTTCTCTAAGAAAAAAACCTCCTACATGAATGCCCCTCTCAATTAGGACTCTCCTAGCTAGAGTCCTAACAGAATGTCCCTCTCAATTAGGACTCTTCAAGCTAGAGTCCTAACAGTCTTCTTCGCACACTCGTATTTGATGATACCCAAATCAAAGGTCCAGCTTTGTGATGATTTATGCTCCCTTTCATCTAGCATTTCATCTACTATTGGAATAGGGTATTTGTCCTTGACAGTTATGCCATTGAGAGCTCGATAATCAATACACAATGGCCATGTTCCGTCCTTCTTTCGTACGAGGAGCACCAGTGAAGAGTAGGGGTTGCAACTTGGCCAAATAACTCCTATTTTGAGAATCTCTTTTATAATCATTTCTATTTCATTCTTCTGGAGATGGGGATACTGATATGACTGAGTATTTGCTGGACATTTGCCTGGAAGAATCGTTATATAATGATCAAACCGACGAGTAAGAGGTAGGTTGCGCGGTTCATTAAATATATCTGAAAATTCAATAAGCAAAGGAAGTAGATTTGGATCTTCAAATTCTATTGGCTCTCCCTTAGTTTGCTGCTCAAGTTGTACAAAAAAGCCACTGCATACTTTATGCAAAATCTTCTCCATTTGTTGGTTACAAATCGTTGTTACGTCGCCCCCACATTTCCTGTGCAGTATCACCTGTTTCCCCTTACTATAAAATTTCATAATTAGTTTCATAAAATTCTAGGAAACATCACTAATGTCATCAACAATTCAATTCTGTGCATGGCCTCATGATCATCAAGAGGGAGGAGGAAGAAATATGCAATTATATCTTGGTAAGGCCTCATGATCAGTAATAGTTTCACTTGCGGGCGCCTACGATCATACTTCAAAATCCATCCATCGGCGACCTTAACGTCAAACCTGTTGCAATTCTCGATAGGTAAGGCCATATGGATAGTAACCTTACTATTTAGAAAGTTATTAGTACTGCCCGTGTCGATGAGAACATTGATCGGTTGTTGTTTGAGAAGGCCTCTAACTTTTATCGTTTGCGGGTTTGAGTAGCCGGCTAGTGTATGTACCGTAACTTCGGTCGATTGTGACTCTTCTTCTGCATCTTCTTCTTAATGTTCAAAGCTCTCTTCTAGATGTTCAATGATCTCTTCTTCTATTGGTTCAATCATAAGAAGTCTCCCTTTACTACAACGATGCTCACGGCTCCACGGCTCGTCATAATGCCAACATAACCCCTTCGCATATCGCTCCCGAAGCTCTTCTCTTGTTAACCTCTTTGGTGTATGGACTTGGTTGACAGTAGGGGGGGCTGAGGGCTTCAATATTACTGGTTGAGGAGCGACCCTAGTCCTCCGAGCTTCATGGTTCAATTGCTCCTCTTGATGTCGTGCGAAAGAGATGGCTTCCATAAGCGTATACGGTTGTCGTGCTTTAACTTCTCCTCGGACCTCCGGCTTCAAGCCCTCAATGAAGGTCCTCAATATCTATTTTTGAGACCAATCATGAGTTTGATTAGATAATCTTTCAAACCTAGTTTGCGTTGAATCTCGGATTTTGATGATGAAGTCAATTGTCATTTGTTGTCTAATGTATGTGTTGAGATAAGTGTGCAGGATTAACTATGATGAAAGTAAGACATGCAGTAGGAGTTGCGCCGGAGTCATGACAATGATCAAGTTGGGAGTTCGAGAGCTCGACGGAAGTTCGGACAGTCGTCGGAGGTTCTGCGGGAACAAATCCGAGAAGTCCAGAAGCTTGCCAAAGGAGCTCGTCGGAACTTGCCAAGTGGATCGTCGCAGTCCAGGAGTTTGCCGGAAGTCCGCAGGAGCATCACCGAGGGTTCATCGGATGATCGACGGAAGTTCGCCGGAAACTCGCCGGAAGAAGCGAGTGACGCACCGAAGCAAGCTGTAGAATATGTCTTAGGAAATAATCATAGTTAGCACTTTGATTAAGTTAGAAATGGGAGGTGATCCCATTAGCTTAATCCTGGGGCAATTGGGCCCCTGAAAAAACTCAAATTGGGTCGAATGGTTCAGCCCATTCGGACCCAAGTTGCTGTAGGAGGTGCAACCGCCCAGGCAGGGAGGTAGCACCGCCTAGGCTATGTCTCCCAGTGAGAATGGGAGGTGCAACCGCTCCAGCCAAGAGGTGGCACCGCCCCGGTCTAAGTCTCCGAGCGAGACTGGGCGGTGCAACCTCCTCTGTTAGGAGGTAGCACCGCCAGAGCTCAAGTTTCGAGCTCTGCCAAGCGGTGCAACCTCTCCAGTCAGGCGTTGCAACCGCCTGAGCTCGGTTGTCGAGCTCTGGCAGAGAGGTGCAACCGCCCCTGACAGAGGTGGCACCGCCTAGAGGCTCAGTCTTCGAGCTCTGCCAGGCGGTGCAACCGCCCCAGTCAGGAGGTGCAACCGCCTGATCCCGGAATTCCGGGATTTGATCGTTTTGAGCTCCAAATTTGAACTGGGTTGGGGCCTATAAATACCCCACCCATTCAGCACTGATGAGATACAAACCTACACCGAATTCTTGATCTTTTCTGTGATTCTAAGAGCTCAAATTTGTGTAAAGTACAAAAGTTCTCCTCTTTCTGTTCTTCAAGTCTTGAGTTATAAAGAGAGGAGAGAAAGGTTCTATAAGGGTTGTCTCCTGAGCCCATCAAAAGGAGTGAAACTGTAAAAGGGCAGTTGGCCTTCGCCTATTGAAGGAAGGCCTCTAGTTGACGTTGGTAACCTCGTCAGTGGAGGAAGCCAAAAGTGGAGTAGGTCAAGACTGACCGAACCACTCTAAATCTCTGGTTTGCTTTTATTTTGAGCACTTTATCATTACTGCAAACCTCCTACATAGCTACTGCTCTCTGCGCTTTTACGAACAAGTTTCTAAGTTATGATCTTTCCGAATCTGCATTCAGACGTAAATCGGTGTTTTCGTGCGATCTTTCCATTGTAGTTTACATTTACGTTTTGATTCTATTTATAACTGCAAACTGTCTTTTGCGCTTTTACGAACGAGTTTCTTTGCAGTTTACGTTTACGTTTTGATTCCATTTATAACTGCAAACTGCCTTCTGCGCTTTTACGAACGAGTGTTTGAGTTCAGATCTTTCCGAATCTGAGCTTAGACGCAATCTGCGCTTAGACGCAAACTGCGCTTAGACGCAATCTGAGCTTAGACGCAAACTACGCTTAGACGCAAACTGCGCTTAGACGCAATCTGAGCTTAGACGCAAACTGCGCTTAGATGCAAACTACGCTTAGACGCAATCTGCATTTAGACGTAAACTACGCTTAGATGCAAACTGCATTTAGACGCAAACTGCATAAACTGCGCTTAGACGCAAACTATGTTTAGACGTAAACTGTACTTAATCATAAGTAATCTTAGAATCGGCTTTTGCATCAAAATAGTTTTTATCGAACGAACGCAGCTTTCGTTTTTAATCGCTGAAAGATTTCCGCTGCACTAATTCACCCCCCGCCCTCTTAGTGCTCTCGATCCTAACAATTGGTATCAGAGCCCGGTTAACTCTCAAACGGATTAAAACCCAAGAGAGATGGCTTACGCCGGAAACCAAGAGGGCCATTCCATTACACGTCCACCCATGTTTAATGGGACGGACTACACCTATTGGAAGACCCGAATGAGGATCTTTCTTATTTCTATGGACGTTGAACTCTGGAATCTTGTCGAGAATGGTTTTTCAAAGTCTTCTCTTCCAATGATCGATTGGAACGATTCGGAGAAGAAGGCTTTTGCTCTTAATGCAAAGGCTATGAATGCCTTATTTTGCGCACTTGATAAAAACGAGTTTAATCGTGTTTCGATTTGTGAAACTGCATTTGATATTTGGCACACACTCGAAGTGACTCATGAAGGCACAAGTAGAGTGAAAGAGTCAAAAATCAATCTTTTGTTACACTCTTTCGAACTTTTTCGAATGAAACCGAGTGAGACTATTGGCGACATGTTTACCCGTTTCACAGATGTTGTCAACGGTCTAAAAGGACTCGGAAAAAGTTTTTCGGATTTTGAGCTCGTAAATAAGATTCTAAGATCCCTTCCTAAGAGTTGGGATCCTAAAGTCACTGCTATTCAAGAGGCAAAAGATCTAAACAACTTCCCTCTTGAAGAACTAATTGGGTCATTAATGACCTACGAGATGACTTGCAAAGCTCATGAAGAGCAAGAAGACATCCTTCCAAAGAACAGGAAGGATATGGCACTTCGAACTTTGGAAGATCACTAGAAAGAAAACTCAAGTGATGAGGACTGTGATGATGATTTGGCACTTCTAACAAGAAAATTTAAAAAATTCATTAAAAGAAACAAGTTTAAGAATGACACTAAAAGTAAACTTGAACCCAAGAAAGACCAAGTTATTTGCTATGAGTGCAAAAAGCCGGGACACTACAAGAGTGATTGTTGTTGAATCTCGGATTTTGATGATGAAGTCAATTGTCATTTGTTATCTAATCTATGTGTTAAGATAAGTGTGCAGGATGAACTACGATGAGAGTAAGACAAGCAGCAGGTGTTGCGCCGGAGTCAAGATCATGATCACGTTGGGAGTTCGAGAGTTCGACCGAAGTTCGGACGGTCGTCGGAGGTTCAGCGAGAACAGATCCGAGAAGTCCAAAAGCTTGCCAAGCGAAGCTCGTCGGAACTCGCCAGGTGGATCGTCGCAAAGTCCAGGAGTATGCCGGATGTCCGCAGAAGGATCACCGAGGGTTTATCGGATGATCGACGGAAGTTGGCTGGAAACTCGCCGGAAGAAGCGATTGACGCATCGGAGCAAAGCTGCAGAAGTTGTCTTAGAGTTAATCGTAGTTAGCATGATGATTAAGCATGAAAATGGGAGGTGATCCCATTAGCTTAATCTTGGGGCAATTGGGCCCCTGAAAAGATTCAAATTGGGCCGAATGGAGCGAACCATTCGGACCCTGATTGCACCAGGAGGTGCAACCGCCTCAGCCAGGAGGTGCAACCGCCAGGGCTATGAGGTTGGGAGGTGCAACCGCCCCAGCCAGGAGGTGCAACCGCCAGGGCTGCGAGGCTGGGAGGTGCAACCGCCCCAGCCAAGAGGTGCAACCGCCCAGAGCTCAGTCTTCGAGCTAGACTGGGCGGTGCAACCTCCTCTGTCAAGAGGTTGCACCGCGAGAGCTCAAGTTTCGAGCTCTGCCAGGCGATGCAACCACCGAGCTCAGTCTTCGAGCTCAGGCAGAGAGGTGCATCAGCCTGAGCTCAGTCTCGAGCTCTGCCAGGTGATGCAATCACCGAGCTCAGTCTTCGAGCTCTGGCAGAGAGGTGCATCAGCCTGAGCTCAGTTTCGAGCTCTGCCAGGTGATGCAACCACCGAGCTCTGACTTCGAGCTCTGCCAGGCGGTGCAACCACCGAGCTCAGTCTTCGAGCTCTGCCAGGTGATGCAACCATCGAGCTCAGTCTTCGAGCTCTGGCAGAGAGGAGCAATCGCCTGAGCTCAGTCTTCGAGCTCTGCCAGGCGGTGCCACCTCTCCAGTCAAGAGGTGCAACCGCCTGATCGCAGAATTCTGGGATTTGATCGATTTGATCGTTTTGAGCTCGAATTTTGAATTGGGTTGGGGCCTATAAATACCCCACCCATTCAGCACTGAAAAGATACAGACCTACACCGAAATCTTGATCTTTTTTGTGATTCTAAGAGCTCAAAAGTGTTGTAAAGCCTTTAAGTCTCCTCCTTCTGTTCTTCAAGTTTTCAGTTGTAAAGTGAGGAGAGAAAGGTCTGTAAAGGTTGTCTCCTGAGCCTGTCAAAAGGAGAGAAATTGTAAAAGGGCAGTTTGGCCTTCGCCTATTGAAGGAAGGCCCCTAGTTGACGTCGGCAACCTCGTCGGTGGAGGAAGCCAAAAGTGGAGTAGGTCAAGGCTGACCGAACCACTCTAAATCTCTGGTTTGCGTTTATTTTCGAGCACTTTATCATTATTGCAAACCTCCTTCATTACTACTGCTCTCTGCGCTTTCACGAACAAGTTCTAAGCGCTGTTCTTCCGAATCTGCATTCAGACGTAAATTCGTATTTTCATACATTACAGTTTACGTTTACGTTTGATTCTGCAGAACTGTCTTCCGTGCTTTTACGAACGAGCTTCTTTGCAGTTTACACTTACATTTTGATCCTATTGATAACTGCAAACTGTCCTCTACAATTTTACGAACGAGTTTCAACATTCAGACGTAAATCGGCTTTCCTCGCTCAATCATCAGATCTCAGTTCACGTTTACGTCTTGATTTCAACTGCATACTGCCTTCTGCGAGTATACAAACAAGTTTCAAAGTTTAGACGTAAATCTGCGTCTAGATGTAAAACTGTGTTTAGACGTAAATCTGCGTTTAGACGTAAATCTGAGTTTAAGACGTAAATCTGCGTCTAGACGTAAAACTGCGTTTAGATGTAAATCTGCGTTTAGACGTAAATCTGAGTTTAAGACGTAAATCTGAGTTTAGACGTAAATCTGCGTTTAGATGTAAAACTGCGTTTAGACGTAAATCTGCGTTTAGACGTAAATCTGCGTTTAGACGTAAATCTGCGTTTAGACGTAAAACTGCATTTAGACGTAAATCTGAGTTTAGACGTAAACTGCGCTTAGACGTAAAACTGCGCTTAGACGCAATCTGCGCTTAGACGCAAACTGCACTTAGATACAAACTGAGAATTTGCTTTTGCATCATAATAGTTTTTGAACGAACGCAGCTTTTGGTTTTTAATCGCTGTAAGATTTCCGCTGCACTAATTCACCCCCCCCCCCCTCTTAGTGCTCTCGATCCTAACAATTGGTATCAGAGCAAGGTTAACTCTCTAAAGGATTAAAACCCAAGAGAGATGGCATACGCCGGAAACCAAGAGGGGCATTCGATTACACGTCCACCCATGTTCAGTGGAACGGACTACACTTACTGGAAGACCCGAATGAGGATCTTTCTTATTTCTATGGATTTTGAACTGTGGAACCTTGTTGAAAACGGATTTTCAAAGTCTTCTCTTCCAATGATCGATTGGAATGAGTTGGAAAAGAAGGCTTTCGCTCTTAATGCAAAGGCTATGAATGCCTTATTTTGCGCACTTGATAAAAACGAGTTTAATCGTGTTTCAACTTGCGAAACTGCTTTTGATATTTGGCACACACTTGAAGTGACCCATGAGGGCACAAGTAGAGTGAAAGAGTCAAAAATCAATCTGTTGCTGCATTCTTTTGAACTTTTCCGAATGAAACCGAGTGAAACCATTGGCGACATGTTTACCCGTTTCACGGATGTCGTCAACGGTCTAAAAGGACTCGGAAAAAGTTTTTCGGATTTTGAACTCGTAAATAAAATACTAAGATCCCTTCCTAAAAGTTGGGATCCTAAAGTCACTGCCATTCAAGAGGCAAAGGATCTGCGCAACTTCCCTCTTGAAGAACTAATCGGATCATTAATGACCTACGAAATGACTTGCAAAGCTCATGAAGAGCAAGAAGACATCCTTCCAAAGAACAGGAAGGATATGGCACTTAAAACTTCTGAATGCCACTTGAGAGAAAACTCAAGTGATGAGGACTGTGATGATGACTTGGCACTTTTGACAAGAAAGTTTAAGAAATTCTTCAAAAGAAACAAGTTTAAAAACGATGTGAAAAATAAACTTGAACCCAAGAAGGACCAAGTGATCTGCTACGAATGTAAAAAGCCGGGACACTATAAGAATGATCGTCCCCAAGTCAAAAGAAGAACATCAAAGAAGAAGGCTCTTCAAGCAACATGGGATGACGCAAGCGCATCTGAAGAAGAAGAGTCCAACACCGAGCAAGTTGCTCATTACGCCTTTATGGCCATCGAAGAGGAGGTAACGAATTTATTAGATGCTGATTTATCTTTCGATGAATTATTAAATGCCTTCCATGATTTATTTGATGAATGCAAAGTTATAAATAGAAAATATAAGTTGCTAAAAAAGGTACATGATAATCTTACTTGTGAGTTTGATAAGTTAAAAGTCGAACATCATGATAGTTTAAATTCATGTATCAAATGTCATGATTTAGAAACTATACAAAAATAAAACTTGCTACTTAAGGACACCTTGAAGAAATTCGAGGTTGGTAGCAAGTCATTAAACATGATCCTTACAAACAAGGGTCATGCTCCCAAAAGAAGCGGGATTGGATTTGTGAGAAATCCTCATCAAAATCCAACCACCTTCATAAAAGGCTCCATCTTACATGTTCAACACCAAACCAAGTGCAACTTTTGTTGCAAATCTGGACACAAGACACATTGTTGTCCATTCAAGAAAATAAGTCCAAACAAATTAATTTGGGTTCCTAAAGGAACCATGATAAACTCTATGCAACATGATAGAAAATGTAGATCTATTTATGAGGCACCCAAAAGCAAATGGGTACCTAAACATCATCCTTTCTTGTAGAAAACTAAACAATCGCAAACTAGGAGCAAGAAATGGTACCTTGATAGTGGATGCTCAAGGCATATGACCGGAGATCCATCTCAATTCTCTAAGCTCACTAGCATAGACGAAGGATATGTCACCTTCGGAGACAACAACAAGGGTAAAATCATTGGCAAAGGAACCATAGGTAACAAATCCAACCTCTCTATTGAAGATGTTTTACTAGTTGATGGTTTAAAACATAACCTCTTGAGCATTAGTCAATTATGTGATAAAGGATATATTATAAGATTTGAATCTAATGCCTGCATCATTGAAAAACCACACAAAAATATATCTATGATTGCATTAAAACAAAACAACGTATACACTATTGACATCAATGACTTATGTGATGAAATGTGCTTTGCCGTAATGAATGAGGATGCTTGGCTATGGCATAGAAGATTAGGTCATACTAGCATGAAACTAATCACTCAAGTATCATCTAGAGAACTTGTAAGAGGAATTCCTCATATCAAGTTCATCAAAGATAATGTATGTGATGCTTGCCAATTAGGTAAGCAAATTAGGGGTAGCTTCAAAGCTAAGAATCAAATAAGCACCTCTAGGCCCTTACAATTGATCCATATGGACTTGTTCGGACCAATCTCTACATCGAGTCTAGGAGGTAGCAAATACGCCTTTGTCATTATTGATGACTACAGCAGATATACATGGACCTACTTCTTAAAACAAAAAAATGAATGCTTTAGATATTTTACCAAGTTTTGTAAACTTGTTCAAAATGAGAAGGAATCTATGATTTCGTCAATTAGAAGTGATCATGGTGGAGAATTTCAAAACCATGACTTCCAAGAATTCTGTGAACTCAACGGATACAACCATAACTTCTCTACTCCAAGAAATCCTCAACAAAATGGGGTAGTAGAAAGAAAAAATCGAAATTTACAAGAAATGGCAAGAACCATGTTGAATGAACATAGCCTACCCAAATATTTTTGGGCCGAAGCTGTAAACACTGCATGCTATATTTTAAATAGAGTCCTAGTAAGACCCTTACTCACCAAAACTCCTTATGAGTTATGGAATAACAAAAAACCCAATGTCTCATATTTTAAAGTCTTTGGGTGTAAATGTTTTATCTTGAATGAAAAGGATAACTTAGGAAAATTCGATGCTAAATCTGATGAAGGAATCTTTCTTGGTTATTCTTCGGTTTCTAAAGCTTTTCGCATCTTCAATAAAAGAACCTTAATTATTGAAGAATCCATCCATGTTGTTTTCAATGAGATTTCAGAAATTAAGAAAAATGATCTTGATGATGATGTTAATTTTGATTCCTTGAATTTAAACGAAACCCCGTCTCCAACTAGCAACTTGGATGCATCCACTTCCAAAACATCCTTACCCAAGGATTGGAAGTATATAGATGCTCATCCTAAGGAGCTAATCCTAGGAGACACATCAAAGGGGGTTCAAACACGATCTTCTTTTAAAAACTTTTGTGCCAACGCCGCTTTTCTCTCCCAAATTGAACCCAAATGTGTTGATGAAGCCATGAAAGATGATTCATGGATTATCGCAATGCAAGATGAATTAAATCAATTTGAGAGAAATGAGGTGTGGACGCTTGTTCCTAGGCCAAATGACCATTTAGTAATTGGTACTAAATGGGTCTTTAGAAACAAGCAAGATGAAAATGGTATCGTGGTTAGAAACAAGGCTAGATTAGTGGCCAAAGGTTTCAACCAAGAAGAAGGTATCGATTACGAAGAAACCTTCGCACCTGTGGCTCGATTGGAAGCCATAAGGATGCTCCTTGCCTACGCTAGTTGCAATAATTTTAAGTTATTTCAAATGGATGTTAAAAGCGCTTTTCTAAATGGTTTCATTTCCGAAGAAGTTTATGTTGAACAACCTCCTGGATTTGAAAATAATGGCTACCCTAATCATGTGTTTAGATTAACTAAAGCTCTCTATGGTTTAAAACAAGCCCCAAGGGCTTGGTATGAGAGACTTAGCTCTTTTCTCATTGAAAATAATTTCATAAAAGGCAAGGTTGATACTACATTGTTTATCAAGAATTTTGAAAATAATTTTCTCATTGTTCAGATTTATGTTGATGATATTATCTTTGGTTCTACAAATGAATCTCTTTGTGAATCCTTTGCGAAAACTATGAGTCATGAATTCGAAATGAGTCTAATGGGAGAGTTAACATTCTTCTTAGGCCTACAAATCAAACAACTAGGCAATGGCATCTTTATTAGTCAAACCAAATATGCTGTGAGTTTGCTAAAGAAGTTCAAAATGAATAATTCAAAAGCCATTGACACTCCTATGAGCACCTCCACTAAGTTAGAAATTGATGAGAAAGGAGAAAGCTTCGATCAAAAAACCTATAGGGGTATGATAGGAAGTTTACTTTACCTCACTGCCACCAGACCAGACATCATGTTCAGTGTAGGACTTTGTGCTAGATTTCAATCAGACCCTAAGATATCTCATCTCAAAGCAGTCAAAAGAATACTCAGATATCTTAATGGAACTACCAATATAGGATTATGGTACCCAAAATCAGAAAATTTTGAATTAACAGCTTATGCTGATGCGGACTTCGCTAGCTATAAACTAGACAGAAAAAGCACATCAGGATCATGTCAATTTTTAGGACATGCCCTTGTATCCTGGTCATCTAAGAAACAAAACTCGGTTGCCCTATCAACAACCGAAGCTGAATACATTGCAGCAAGTGCATGCTGTGCACAAGTTGTATGGATGAAAAACACTTTAGAAGATTACAAAGTGAATCTTAAAGATATTCCCATTAAATGTGATAACACGAGTGCAATATGCTTAACTAAAAATCCTGTACAACACTCAAGAACAAAACACATTGATATTAGACATCACTTTATACGAGATCATGTCTCTAATCATGATGTAACCATAGAGTTTATTGATACCAAACATCAACTGGCTGATATCTTCACAAAACCCCTATGTGAAGAACAATTTGATTACATAAGAAAAGAATTAGGAATGTTGATTTGTCCAAATACTTAAACTAGTTAAAATTATTTTTCGGATGTTATTACTATTACATGCCTTGACAACGCTTGATCAAATAACATGTTGCAAATTATGTGACAAATATTTTTAACCAAATGCATGTAAGAAGTTCATTTTTCGGTTTGTATGCTAAAAATGGGATGTTCCTGTACACTCTTATGAAAACTCTTTGAAAAATGACTTTCCTCCGTCAAGCAAAAACAATAAAGAGATATATGTGTCATGACTTCCTTTATGTACTTGATAATGCTATCATGCTTTTTGTTGATGACAAAGGGGGAGAAACATATGAATTGATAAACACTATGTCATAGCTGAACTGCCATAATCATGTCTATGTCATAGTTGCAAATACTTGAGTGATGCTATAAACAATGTTATGCCATCCTTGCATCACCAAGAGATATGTGAACATGTGCTATAGTTTGCATCATATCTTGATTTGATATTCTATAGAAAATGCAAACTTGCTAGAAAATCTCAAATGTGTGCATCATGTAAAAAGTCCTTCGTAGCTTTATATTATTACATGATGAATAGTTACAAACACTATCATACAAACTTGATGATGTATGTCATGCCTTGACATCATTCTTGAAGAGATACATCATGATGGGCATCATGATGAGAGCATTGATAAGTTTAACTGATCTAACTTATCAATACGTCACTTGAATTCTTTGGTCTTGAATTCAAGGTTGACTTATCTCAACTATGGCATATAGATAGGGGGAGTTAAGGACAACTCCTTTATCAATTGATTGTCATCATCAAAAAGGGGGAGATTGTTGAATCTCGGATTTTGATGATGAAGTCAATTGTCATTTGTTATCTAATCTATGTGTTGAGATAAGTGTGCAGGATTAACTACGATGAGAGTAAGACAAGCAGCAGGTGTTGCGCCGGAGTCAAGATCATGATCACGTTGGGAGTTCGAGAGTTCGACGGAAGTTCGGACGGTCGTCGGAGGTGCAGCGAGAACAGATCCGAGAAGTCCAGAAGCTTGCCAAGCGAAGCTCGTCGGAACTCGCCAGGTGGATCGTCGCAAAGTCCAGGAGTATGCCGGATGTCCGCAGAAGGATCACCGAGGGTTTATCGGATGATCGACGGAAGTTGGCTGGAAACTCGCCGGAAGAAGCGATTGACGCATCGGAGCAAAGCTGCAGAAGTTGTCTTAGAGTTAATCGTAGTTAGCATGATGATTAAGCATGAAAATGGGAGGTGATCCCATTAGCTTAATCTTGGGGCAATTGGGCCCCTGAAAAGATTCAAATTGGGCCGAATGGAGCGAACCATTCGGACCCTGATTGCACCAGGAGGTGCAACCGCCTCAGCCAGGAGGTGCAACCGCCAGGGCTGTGAGGTTGGGAGGTGCAACCGCCCCAGCCAGGAGGTGCAACCGCCAGGGCTGCGAGGCTGGGAGGTGCAACCGCCCCAGCCAAGAGGTGCAACCGCCCAGAGCTCAGTCTTCGAGCTAGACTGGGCGGTGCAACCTCCTCTGTCAAGAGGTTGCACCGCCAGAGCTCAAGTTTCGAGCTCTGCCAGGCGATGCAACCACCGAGCTCAGTCTTCGAGCTCAGGCAGAGAGGTTCATCAGCCTGAGCTCAGTCTCGAGCTCTGCCAGGTGATGCAATCACCGAGCTCAGTCTTCGAGCTCTGGCAGAGAGGTGCATCAGCCTGAGCTCAGTTTCGAGCTCTGCCAGGTGATGCAACCACCGAGCTCTGACTTCGAGCTCTGCCAGGCGGTGCAACCACCGAGCTCAGTCTTCGAGCTCTGCCAGGTGATGCAACCATCGAGCTCAGTCTTCGAGCTCTAGCAGAGAGGAGCAATCGCCTGAGCTCAGTCTTCGAGCTCTGCCAAGCGGTGCCACCTCTCCAGTCAAGAGGTGCAACCGCCTGATCCCAGAATTCTGGGATTTGATCGATTTGATCGTTTTGAGCTCGAATTTTGAATTGGGTTGGGGCCTATAAATACCCCACCCATTCAGCACTGAAAAGATACAGACCTACACCGAAATCTTGATCTTTTCTGTGATTCTAAGAGCTCAAAAGTGTTGTAAAGCCTTTAAGTCTCCTCCTTCTGTTCTTCAAGTTTTCAGTTGTAAAGTGAGGAGAGAAAGGTCTGTAAAGGTTGTCTCCTGAGCCTGTCAAAAGGAGAGAAATTGTAAAAGGGCAGTTTGGCCTTCGCCTATTGAAGGAAGGCCCCTAGTTGACGTCGGCAACCTCGTCGGTGGAGGAAGCCAAATGTGGAGTAGGTCAAGGCTGACCGAACCACTCTAAATCTCTGGTTTGCGTTTATTTTTGAGCACTTTATCATTACTGCAAACCTCCTTCATTACTACTGCTCTCAACGCTTTCACGAACAAGTTCTAAGTGCTGTTCTTCCGAATCTGCATTCAGACGTAAATTCGTATTTTCATACATTACAGTTTACGTTTACGTTTGATTCTGCAGAACTGTCTTCCGTGCTTTTACGAACGAGCTTCTTTGCAGTTTACACTTACATTTTGATCCTATTGATAACTGCAAACTGTCCTCTACAATTTTACGAACGAGTTTCAACATTCAGACGTAAATCGGCTTTCCTCGCTCAATCATCAGATCTCAGTTCACGTTTACGTCTTGATTTCAACTGCATACTGCCTTCTGCGAGTATACAAACAAGTTTCAAAGTTTAGACGTAAATCTGCGTCTAGACGTAAAACTGCGTTTAGACGTAAATCTGCGTTTAGACGTAAATCTGAGTTTAAGACGTAAATCTGCGTCTAGACATAAAACTGCGTTTAGATGTAAATCTGCGTTTAGACGTAAATCTGAGTTTAAGACGTAAATCTGAGTTTAGACGTAAATCTGCGTTTAGACGTAAAACTGCGTTTAGACGTAAATCTGCGTTTAGACGTAAATCTGCGTTTAGACGTAAATCTGCGTTTAGACGTAAAACTGCATTTAGACGTAAATCTGAGTTTAGACGTAAACTGCGCTTAGACGCAAAACTGCGCTTAGACGCAATCTGCGCTTAGACGCAAACTGCACTTAGATACAAACTGAGAATTTGCTTTTGCATCATAATAGTTTTTGAACGAACGCAGCTTTTGGTTTTTAATCGCTGTAAGATTTCCGCTGCACTAATTCACCCCCCCCCCCTCTTAGTGCTCTCGATCCTAACAATTGTCCCCAAGCCAAAAAGAGAACAACAAAAAAGAAGGCGCTCAAAGCAACATGGGATGATTCGAGCGCGTTTGAAGAAGAGGAGTCTAACACCGAGCAAGTTGCTCATTACGCCTTAATGGCCATCGGAGAGGAGGTAACGAATTTATTAGATGTTGATTTATCTTTCGATGAATTATTAAATGCCTTCCATGACTTATTTGATGAATGCAAGATTATCAATAGAAAATACAAATTGCTAAAAAAAGGAGCATGATAGTCTTACTTGTGATTTAGATAAGTTAAAAATTGAATATCATGATAGTTTAAATTCATGTATCAAATGTCATGATCTAGAAACTCTCCAAAAAGAAAACTCGCTACTTAAGGACACCTTGAAGAAATTCGAGGTTGGTAGCAAGTCATTGAACATGATCCTTGCAAACAAGGGTCACGTTCCAAAAAGAAGTGGAATTGGATTTGTGAGAAGTCCTCACCTAAATCCAACCACCTTTATAAAAGGCCCCATCTTACATGTTCAACACCAAGCAAAATGTAACTTTTGTTACAAAATTGGACACAAGACGCATTATTGTCCATTCAAGAAAATTAGTCCAAACAAATTGATTTGGGTTCCTAAAGGAACCATGATAAACTCTATGCAACATGATAAACAATGTAAATCTATCTTTGAGGCACCCAAAAGTAAATGGGCACCTAAAAATCATCCTTTCTTGTAGAAACCCACACCATCGCAAGTTAGGAGCAAGAGATGGTACCTTGATAGTGGATGCTCAAGGCATATGACCGGAGATCCATCTTAATTCTCTAAGCTCACTAGCATAGACGAAGGCTATGTCACCTTCGGAGAAAACAACAAGGGTAAAATCATTGGCAAAGGAACCATAGGTAACAAATCCAACTTCTTTATTGAAGATGTTTTGTTAGTTGATGGTTTAAAACATAACCTCTTGAGCATTAGTCAATTATGTGATAAAGGATACGTTGTCAAATTCAAATCTAATGCTTGCATCATTGAAAAACCACATAAGAACATGTCTATGATTGCATTAAAACAAAATAACGTATACACTATTGACATCAATGATTTATATGATGAAATGTGTTTTGCGGTTATGAATGAGGATGCTTGGCTATGGCATAGAAGATTAGGTCATGCTAGCATGAAACTAATCACTCAAATATCATCTAGAGAACATGTAAGAGAAATTCCTCATATCAAGTTCATCAAAGATAATGTATGTGATGCTTGCCAATTAGGTAAACAAATTAAGGGTAGTTTCAAAGCTAAGAATCAAATAAGCACCTCTAGGCCCTTACAATTGATCCATATGGACTTATTCGGACCAATCTCTACATCGAGTCTTGGAGGTAGCAAGTACGCCTTTGTCATTATTGATGACTATAGCAGATATACATGGACCTACTTCTTAAAACAAAAAAATGAATGCTTTAAATATTTTACCAAGTTTTGTAAACTTGTTCAAAATCAGAAGGGTTCTATGATTTCGTCAATTAGAAGTGATCATGGTGGAGAATTTCAAAACCATGACTTCTAAGAATTCTGTGAACTCTATGGATACAACCATAACTTCTCTACACCAAGAAATCCTCAACAAAATGGGGTAGTAGAAAGAAAAAATTGAAATCTACAAGAAATGGCAAGAACCATGTTGAATGAACATAGCCTACCCAAATATTTTTGTGCCGAAGCCGTAAACACTGCATGCTATATTTTGAAAAGAGTTCTAGTAAGACCCTTACTCACCAAAACTCCTTGTGAGTTATGGAATAACAAAAAACCCAATGTCTCATATTTTAAAGTCTTTGGGTGTAAATGTTTTATCTTAAATGAAAAGGATAACTTAGGAAAATTCGATGCTAAATCTGATGAAAGAATCTTTCTTGGTTATTCTTCGGTTTCTAAAGCTTTTCGTATTTTCAATAAAAGAACTTTAATTATTGAAGAATCCATCCATGTTGTTTTCAATGAGATTTCCGAAATTAGGAAAAAGGATCTTGACGATGATGTTAATTTTGATTCTTTGAATTTAAACGAAACCCCGTCTCCAACTAGCAACTTGGATGCATCCACTTCTCATATTTCCTTACCCAAGGATTGGAAGTATGTAGATGCTCATCCTAAGGAGCTAATCTTAGGAGACACATCAAAGGGGGTTCAAACACGATCTTCTTTTAAAAATTTTTGTGCCAACGCCACCTTTCTCTCCCAAATTGAACCCAAATGTGTTGATGAAGCCATGAAAGATGATTCATGGATTATCGCAATGCAAGATGAATTGAATCAATTTGAGAGAAATGAGGTGTGGACGCTTGTTCCTAGGCCAAATGACCATTTAGTTATTGGTACTAAATGGGTCTTTAGAAACAAGCAAGATGAAAATGGTATCGTGGTTAGAAACAAGGCTAGATTAGTGGCCAAAGGTTTCAACCAAGAAGAAGGTATCGACTATGAAGAAACCTTCGCTCCTGTAGCTCGATTAGAAGCCATAAGAATGCTCATTGCCTACGCTAGCAGTATTAATTTTAAATTATTTCAAATGGACGTTAAAAGCGCTTTTCTTAATGGCTTTACTTCCGAAGAAGTCTATGTTGAACAACCTCCTGGATTTGAAAATAATAGTCTCCCTAATCATGTGTTTAGATTAACTAAAGCTCTCTATGGTTTAAAACAAGCTCCAAGGGCTTGGTATGAGAGACTTAGTTCTTTTCTTATTGAAAATAATTTCATAAAAGGCAAGGTTGATACTATATTATTCATCAAGAACTTTGAAAATAATTTTCTCATTGTTCAAATTTATATTGATGATATTATCTTTGGTTCTACGAATGAATCTCTTTGTGAATCCTTTGCTAAAACTATGAGTCTTGAATTCGAAATGAGTCTAATGGGAGAGTTAACATTCTTCTTAGGTCTACAAATCAAAAAATTAAGCAATGTCATCTTTATTAGTCAAACTAAATATGCTATGAGTTTACTAAAGAAGTTTAATATGAATAACTCAAAAGCTATTAACACTCCTATGAGCACCTCCACTAAGTTAGAAATTGATGAAAGTGGAGAAAGCTTCGATCAAAAAACCTATAGGAGTATGATAGGAAGTTTACTTTACCTCACTACAACTAGACCAGACATAATGTTCAGTGTAGGACTTTGTGCTAGATTTCAATCAAACCCTAAGATATCTCATCTCAAAGCAATTAAAAGAATACTCAGATATCTTAATGGTACCACAAATTTAGGATTATGGTACCCAAAATCAGAGAAGCTTAAGTTAATTGCTTATGCTGATGCGGACTTCGCTGGCTGTAGATTAGATAGAAAAAGCACATCAGGAACATGTCAATTCTTAGGACATGCCCTTGTTTCCTGGTCATATAAGAAACAAAACTCGGTTGCACTATCAACAACCGAAGCTGAATATATTGCAGCAAGTGCATGCTGTGCATAAGTTGTTTGGATGAAAAATACCTTAGAAGATTATAAAGTTCATCTTAAAAATATTCCCATTAAATGTGATAACACAAGTGCAATATGCCTAACAAAAAATCCTATACTGTTCTCAAGAACAAAACATATTGACATCAGACATCACTTTATACGAGATCATGTTACGAATCATGATGTAATCATAGAATTCATTGATATGAAACATCAACTAGCTGATATCTTTACAAAACCTCTAAGTGAAGAACAATTTGATTTCATAAGAATCGAATTAGGAATGTTGATGTGTCCGAATACTTTAACTAGTTAAAATTATTTTTCGGACGTTATTGATTACTATTACATGCCTTGGTATCACTTGATCAAATAACATGTTGGAAATTATGTGACAAATGTTTTTGAAAATCAGTAGCTTACTCATATCCGAATGCATGTAAGAAGTTCATCTTATTTTCGGTTTGAATGCTAAAAATAGGATTTTCCTGTACACTCTTATGAAAACTTTTTGAAAAATGAGTTTCCTCCTTCAAGCAATGAACTATAACATAACAAGGAGAAGAGATATTCAAAGTATTATATGTGTCATGCCTTCCTTTATGTGCTTGATAACCTGCTGGAATCACATCTACCATGCTTTTTGATAATGCTACCATGCTTTTTGTTGATGACAAAGGGGGAGAAAAATATGAATTGATATGGTTGCTATTACTAATGTTATGATTAGGCCATACCTGCTATCACTGATAATGATATGGTTGCTATTACTAATGTTGATATGGTTGCTATCACTGATACTATGATTAGGCCATACTTGCATCACCAAGAAATATATGATTGCCATATGCCCTGTATCAAGATATCAAACAAAAATTTGCATCGTACGAACTGATATCTTACCATGTGATGCAATGCTACACTTGCTAAAATATTCGAAATGTGTACATCATATGATATCAAAATCTTGCTTCACATGTCGATATCTTACAATATGATGAATTGCTACAATAACCATCATTCAAATTTGTTAAATTTGAAAATGTATGTCAAGCCTTGACATCATCTTCAAAGAGATACATTATGATAGGAATCATGATGGGAATATGTCTCTTGAATTTATAAAGTTTTTAAATTCGAGAAGTACGACATATAGATAGGGGGAGTTAAGGTTAACTCCATTATCAATTGATTGTCATCATCAAAAAGGGGGAGATTGTTGAATCTCGGATTTTGATGATGAAGTCAATTGTCATTTGTTGTCTAATGTATGTGTTGAGATAAGTGTGCAGGATTAACTACGATGAAAGTAAGACATGCAGCAGGAGTTGCGCCGGAGTCATGACAATGATCACGTTGGGAGTTCGAGAGCTCGACGGAAGTTCGGACAGTCGTCGGAGGTTCTGCGGGAACAAATCCGAGAAGTCCAGAAGATTGCCAAAGGAGCTCGTCGGAACTTGCCAAGTGGATCGTCGCAGTCCAGGAGTTTGCCGGAAGTCCGCAGGAGCATCACCGAGGGTTCATCGGATGATCGACGGAAGTTCGCCGGAAATTCACCGGAAGAAGCGAGTGACGCACCGAAACAAGCTGCAGAATATGTCTTAGGAAATAATCGTAGTTAGCACTTTGATTAAGTTAGAAATGGGAGGTGATCTCATTAGCTTAATCCTGGGGCAATTGGGCCCCTGAAAAAACTCAAATTGGGTCGAATGGTTCAGCCCATTCGGACCCAGGTTGCTGTGGGAGGTGCAATCGCCCAGGCAGGGAGGTAGCATCGCCCAGGCTATGTCTCCCAGCGAGACTGGGAGGTGCAACCGCTCCAGCCAAGAGGTGGCACCGCTCCGGGCTCAATCTCCGAGCGAGACTGGGCGGTGCAACCTCCTCTATCAGGAGGTAGCACCGCTAGAGCACAAGTTTCGAGCTCTGCCAGGCTGACACGGACTTAGCTGGTTTTGCCTAAGTCGTGCGGCACCCTTGCACGTTCGTCCGCAAAGGTCAGCCTCCCCGAAGCCTCCCATTGTCCCTTAGGACCAACAAAAGAGAGAACGGGTTAAAGAGAATGCCTCAATCGGGATCCACAAGCAAACATGTCCGAAAAACACTTCATAGACAATGCAAATTACAAACAGACTTTACAAGCTTTGAACAGTGGCACAACAAAGGGTAAAATGGTCCATTATAGACCAAAAAGGTCTCGCACGTGTCCACATGACACAACCTTTATTTACAAGCCTAAAGAGGCCACCAACCCAACTAAAATGGGACTTATAAGCCTTCGGCTGCCCCTCTACACGCTGTACAAGGCATGAACATGCCAACAGACACGGACAGATATAAGCATTACATCAAACATCCTGTTTCAAAGTTTGTCCGTGACATTCTCCCCCACTTATCCCTTCGACGTCCTCGTTGAAGCCTTTATGAACACTGCAACTCTTCGCCTTTGCTGAGTCTTCAATCTTCTGCTCCAGCTGCAATGCGCCTCCTGGCTCCCAACTGCTCTCCGCTGCTGTTTCTGAGTAGTCGAACCTTTGATCCACCATGCTGCTTCAACTCGCCAATTACTCTGACTCTGGTGTGGGGTTGGCTGAGTTGTATTAATCCTCGTTGATTCCTACGGATCCACCAAATGAAGGAAAAGACCATCCTTACTGTGCTAGTCTCTCAAAATTTCCACATGCTGCTTGAACTGGGTGGATGCTTGTTGGAGCTTTAACGAGCATCGCCTCGCAAACTTCTGAAGTTTTGGGTCCTTCCTCCACAAAATCGGCTCATTGACTCTTCTTTCGGTTAGTTGTCACATCCAAGTAGGTTCGCATCACTTCCGCTTTCGATTGGCATTTCGTTGGGAAATGAAGCGGACAATCTACTCTCAGTAGCACTGATCACCGTCGGTGAGGATTTGACAACTATTATCTTCAATTATCTTCGAAGGGTTGTTGAACTTGTGCAGGGCTCTTCTGCTGGAAAGATAAGAGAATTGGGGTACTCGGTTTCGCCCATTCTCTTAAGAGTTGAGAAGGCAAAGGTTACTTGACTTTGCCC
Source organism: Musa acuminata AAA Group (assembly GCF_036884655.1). Lineage (NCBI taxonomy): Eukaryota > Viridiplantae > Streptophyta > Magnoliopsida > Zingiberales > Musaceae > Musa > Musa acuminata. Next base: position 19,810,071 of record NC_088351.1, on the reverse strand, counting down.
GCCTCCTCGAGGTTGTACTTCATGCATCGAGCTGGTTACTGGCCTTCGCCTGCTCTTTGCTCACACTTCTGAAGCACTTGAAGTGTTTGCACTCCTTGCGTTGAGTTAGCTACTGTGATTCACCTTCTCAATGCCATTGAACTTCTGGAATCTAGGAAGTTTTCACCCCAACATGGAGTAATTCTCTGATAGATGAGGTCGCCTCTAGGATTGTACCGTCTTCTCCATCAACCCTGCCGCCTACTCCACTGAGTAGCAAAGGTACAACACCGCGTACTACCTGCTTCGTTCCTTGGTCGTGCACTCTTGCATGACCCGAAGTCCTTCACTTACGGCTATCTTGAAGAGAAACTTGTTGACACCGGTCTTACGAAGTTTCTTGGCCTCTGCCCTTCAGCCTTGTCTTGGTACTTGGAGATTGCCTCTACATGCTCCACCTCCTCAGCCCCTTTCACGACCAAGTGCTCTCCCTCCATGAGAGCAAGGGATCAATGACTTGTACGGAAGTCCCGCCTCTGCAGTACCATAGCGCTGCCATGCCCATGGCCCTACTATCCGTCGCCTCACCTCTGTATCCCTTTTCTTCACAATCAGTAGAGATGTCTCCATGGCACTCCTCTGAGTCCACCTCCATTCTAACTGATGCTTGATTTTGGGTAGCTAAGTCCCTCTGGACTCGTCGTCGCTTCCTCGCCCCTTTCGACCCCCTGCTTCAACACCTCTGTGTTCTCCAAGCAGTCCATTTGGTCGATGGAAAGACAGACTACAACTCCCATGCATGGCCTCTGCCATCACGTTGTAGAGTTTGCATCGATTATGTTCTCCTTACCTTCCTTGGTAGCAACGTTCGCTTACTCGACCTTGTCCTCTGACTTGTCGGGCTCCCTTAAGCGAATATGAGCTTTGGAGCAGTCCAACTCTCCAGTTGCTTCGATCATACCTCTGCATGATCAAGTCCCTCCCATGGAACTCACAGGTACTTGCATTCGAACTTTTCCCTTGGTGGAACCCAGCCCCCATATGCTGATGACCAAGGTTTTCATCCGATGCAAAATTCGGTGCACGCTTGGAAGACCCGCCTCTACGGTACCATGGCCTTCACTCCTTGAATCCATAGCCCTTCCTACTGTCGTGTTGTTCATCAAAGCAGAGCTCCCAGTAGCTCCCGATCATACCTCCATATGATCTCATCCCTCACGGGACAGATTGTGTGTATCGCATTGCCACGAACTGTTCCACCACGATCCGCTGCACCATGTCGCCTCCTGGTGACATCTCCATTGCATTCTGATCCTTGTGGAATAAACTCGAATTGTGAACCCTCTATGTGTGGCCTTTGCCAATACATCGCAGGGTCCCTTCCACCTTCGATTTTGTTCTCTCCTCTAGCAATCGACCTTCATCCACCCACTCCCGGGTCACACTTAGATGAAGCACCCCTCTAAGACAGTCCGTCGCCTAGTAGCTCTCGAAGTCCACCGACTTCACTGTAATCTGTGCACCATTGTCTGGATCCTGGGCCTCTGCCCCTACCAGCACAATCTCCGCTGCGGACTGCTTCCTTCATAGCAACTCAAATGGCAACATTGTGGCATATTCTTCAAGAGTGCCCGCCTCTGCGTCCTCTTGCCCTGTGCTAAGGCCCTTCTGAACCTAACTTTGCTTCCGCAAATTGAGTCGCCTTAGTTCCTCCATCAAATGCTTCTCCGAGTTAAGGTGCATGTGCCGCGAAGCTCCCTTCGTCTTTGGCACCATGCACGATGAGTCCGCTCCGTCAGAAAGGACCCATGGAACAACATGATCCTACTCTTGCCTTTGCAAGAATTCATGTCCTTGACCTCTGTCTAAGGAAAGCACTGTGCCTCTGCTCCATGTTCCAACTTCTATGCTGGCTCCCTTCATGTGGCTTGGGTACTTCGCCAAGTTACACCCAAGTTGCTCCACTCCTAGTTTTTGCATTGAGGCGATGGTGGCCCTCGCGCCCACCATTCCACGAGTCAACCCTCCCTTGAGTTCGATCTCCACATCGACTCCAAGTGTGCCTTCATTTAAGTTGTTTTAGGTCGCTCCCCCACTTGATCTCGCAATGCATCCACCAATGCATTCTCTCGACGAGATCATGAGAGAACTCCTCGCCGCTTGCTCAGTCCACCGAGCTTCGTGGAGTTGTTGTTTGTTGAGGTACTCCTCCTCAACATGTGAGGTCCGTCTCACATGATTCTCCCTCTGGAGAGCCGGGACTTATCCCTCTTGGATAACTACCCCGTTGGAGCAACATCTCTCTTCATTTCGGAGACCACCATCCCCTTGGACTACTCCGATCTGCTGAACAAACTGTGCATTGTTCTGCCTCCTGCAAACGCACTTGCTAGATTGCGACTCCACGTCCATACAGCCCCCGCTGCACCCCTCAAGGCCTAGCAACATGCTGAACTCATTGCACACTTCAGCCTCCTACGGACGTATCCTTCACATGACGAAGAGAAAGTATCAATGCTCCATGGCACCGAGTCTCGGTCGCCTTGGGATGGCCACAAACATTCCATCGTCCACATACAAGCCCATGCATGAGTACCAAATTCTTCGAGTTAGCAATTCCCCTCACCTCTGTGAGCTTTGCATAACTCTTTTGGTCGTTGAGCAACTCATTCCACCTTGGATGGTCTCATTCTTGCCAAGCGCCTCGCTTGCCTAGAGCACCATCAAGTATAGTTGTCAACGTTGAGCCGTAGCTCAAACTCAGCCATCCCAACCTTTGTGCGCTCCAAATTCTTCCAAGCTTGCCTGTTCTCGTGGTGCCTCTTGCGCGAAGGGTTGGCCATTCCTCTGAATGCCAATCTCAGATGCTCGCTCCTCTGAGCGACTCTTTTCCCTACATCTCCATGCCCATTTTCCCTCAAACGGCCGCGCGTGTGCTGACTGCCCTCAACGCAGCCCCGCTAGGTCCCCCACGTTTGCATGTCAAGTGTTTCTATGAGTGCTTATCCCGCTCTGATACCATATGACACGAACTTAGCTGGTTTTGCCTAAGTCGTGCGGCACCCTTGCGCGTCCGTCCGCAAAGGTCAGCCTCCCCGAAGCCTCCCATTGTCCCTTAGGACCAACAAAAGAGAGAACGGGTTAAAGAGAACGCCTCAATCGAGATCCACAAGCAAACATGTCCGAAAAACACTTCATAGACAATGCAAATTACAAACAGACTTTACAAGCTCTGAATAGTGGCACAACAAAGGGTAAAATGGTCCATTATAGATCGAAAAGCTCTCGCACGTGTCCACATGACACAACCTTTATTTACAAGCATAAAGAGGCCACCAACCCAACTAAAATGGGACTTATAAGCCTTCGGCTGCCCCTCTACACGCTGTACAAGGCATGAACATGCCAACAGACACGGACAGATATAAGCATTACATCAAACATCCTGTTTCAAAGTTTGTCCGTGACAAGGCAGTGCAACCTCTCCAGTCAGGTGGTGCAACCGTCTAAGCTCGGTCTTCGAGCTCTGGCTGAGAGGTGCAACCGCCCCTGACAGAGGTGGCACCGCCCAGAGGCTTAGTCTTCGAGCTCTACCAAGTGGTGCAACCGCCCTAGTTAGGAGGTGCAACCGCCTGATCCCGGAATTCCGAGATTTGATCGTTTTGAGCTCCAAATTTGAACTGGGTTGGGGCCTATAAATACCCCACCCATTCAGAACTGAAGAGATACAGACCTACACCGAATTCTTGATCTTTTCTGTGATTCTAAGAGCTCAAATTTGTGTAAAGTCCAAAAGTTCTCCTCTTTCTGTTCTTCAAGTCTTGAGTTGTAAAGAGAGGAGAGAAATGTTCTATAAGGGTTGTCTCCTGAGCCCGTCAAAAGGAGTGAAACTGTAAAAGGGCAGTTGGCCTTCGCCTATTGAAGGAAGGCCTCTAGTTGACGTTAGTGACCTTGTCGGTGGAGGAAGCCAAAAGTGGAGTAGGTCAAGACTGACCGAACCACTCTAAATCTCTGGTTTGCTTTTATTTTTAGCACTTTATCATTACTGCAAACCTCCTACAATGCTACTGCTCTCTGCGCTTTTAAGAACAAGTTTCTAAATTCTGATCTTTCTGAATCTGCATTCAGACGTAAATCGGTGTTTTCGTACGATCTTTACATTGCAGTTTACATTTACGTTTTGATTCTATTTATAACTGCAAATTGTCTTCTGCGCTTTTACGAACGAGTTTCTTTGCAGTTTACGTTTATGTTTTGATTCTATTTATAACTGCAAACTGTCTTCTGCGCTTTTACGAACGAGTTTCTTTGCAGTTTACGTTTCTGTTTTGATTCCATTTATAACTACAAACTGCCTTCTGTGCTTTTACGAACGAGTGTTTGAGTTCAGATCTTTCCGAATCTGAGCTTAGACGCAATCTGAGCTTAGACGCAAACTGCGCTTAGACGCAAACTGCGCTTAGACGTAATCTGAGCTTAGACGCAAACTGCGCTTAGACGCAAACTGCGCTTAGACGCAATCTGAGCTTAGATACAAACTGCGCTTAGATGCAAACTACGTTTAGACGCAATATGCATTTAGACGTAAACTAAGCTTAGACGCAAACTGCATTTAGACGCAAACTGCGTAAACTGCGCTTAGACGCAAACTGTGTTTAGACGTAAACTGCACTTAATCATAAGTAATCTTAGAATCGGCTTTTGCATCAAAATAGTTTTTATCGAACGAACGCAGCTTTCGTTTTTAACCTCTGAAAGATTTCCGCTGCACTAATTCACCCCCCCCCCCTCTTAGTGCTCTCGATCCTAATAGTACGGTACTCCTGAATGATGGAGGTTTGTCGGATCTTTGCTAGTTGTCTATCAATATTCTCATAATCGGTTGGTCTGAAGCGGATTAGCAGTCATTCTTTGAATTGTCACCATGAAAGGACTCCATAAGTATGTTCAAACCAGTCAAACCACTGTATAGCATCCCCTTCAAGATGTATAGCTGCAATTTTCACCATAGATGCAACCGCGATTTTGTGGTACCGAAAATATCGCTCCGCGCGCGAGATCCAACCAATCGAGTCTCCTTCTTCCCATCTAGGAAAGTCCACTCTCATGCATGGATAGTTGGGGTTGGTCATAGAGCTTCCTCTCTCTTAGAAGTCATATCTTTGGGCTTGGTGCGATTGGGCAAAGCTCTCTCCTTGATGTGATTTCTTCAGGCTTAGTGGTCGGCCCAATCTGAGTTCGGTAAAGAGCGTCCGATTCTTATCCTCCATTCACACCTCGAAGGCTTCAAATTTAGCATTGATTACTTCCTCAGATGCAATAGTATATGCCGCCAAATCTGTGATGTTAAGATCTCTCTTTTGTTGTCGGGTTAAAGGCATGTATTGGTTGAGAGAGGTGATGGTTGAAAGGGTTGGTAGATCGGTGGATGTAGGCTATGATTTAGGCTTGTTTTGTGGCTATTTTGGGTACAGTTTGAGTGTGTGGTTTGATGAAGTTTTAGGCTGTAGATGAAAATTTTGGATCTGTGGTAGATGGTAGCAAAGGTTTGATAGAAATAAGTGGAAGTTGCAGCAAGTATGTGCTGTCTTGTAAGAGTAGAATTATCGTCGAAGAAATAATGGTTTCTCGATGTAATTTCCACCAAAAACTTGAGATAATTGAGGAGGGAATTGATAGCAAAATCACAGTTTATATGACGGCAAGGATATCTAATTTAATCAAAAAAAATTCGGCAGTATAACAGCAAGGAAATTGGTGAAAGTTACGATTGCAGAATTCTCGTCGAGAAATTTCTGCGGGTTATGACGAAAATTTACAGCAACACAAAATCGTTTTTAGAGATGCATTTCTTAATAGATCAATCATAGATGGAAGCCAAGATGATCTATGAAGTGTATAAGAAATTTCATTCAAAAAAGATTGCAAATAGATGGGTTAAGGCAATAATATGCGGCTGAAATTTTCTGCAGCATAGATTTTTAAGTATAGCAGATTGGACATAAAATATTAGTAGTTTATATTGAGAATTTTTTGATAAAACCAAAGGGAATTCTACTGCTAGGAAGTTTCAAAGCTATCATAAAAATTTCGTAGAGATTTGGATAGAAACAACATAGTATCAAGATCAAATAAACAGTGCTATGCGGTTGAAATTTTACAGTGCAGATTTTCAAGTATAGCAGATTAGACGTAAAATATCAATGGTTTATATTGAGATTTTTTGACAAAACCAAAGAAAATATGCTGTTAGGAAATGTCAAAGATGTCATAAAAATTTTGTAGAGATTTGGAAAGAAAAAACATAATAGCAAGATCAAACAAACGGTGCTATACGGTTGGAATTCTGCAATGTATCTTTCGTCGTAGAGATGAAAACTTTATGACGAAAAGTTTATGCAGCAATATAGGAATAATTTTTTTGGGATTTTCAAATAAGGATAACTAAATTTCAGCAGCAGTAAGGTAGAAAACCAGAACCTATTGCAATTTACGGGGAGATCAAAGGATAATCCGTGGTGGTGGAGATGACGACGGAATTTGGCAACGATCTCTTAAGCAATTGTGGAAATTGCTTTGGGTGGTTGTGGAGGGTTGATGGATGGCTGTGGAAGGGCAGCAAGATGCCAAGAATGCTGCTCTGATACTAGGTATTAGAACCCTTGCAGATTCTAAACTTGGGGTTGATCTCTTTAGGGGATCGGCCTCCTTGGAACTTTATAGGGGTTCCTCCCTCCAATTTGCTGCTCAAAGGCTGCAGAAAAGATTCATCTATTGCTTGTGAAAAGAGGGGGAATACATGACTATTTATAGGGCTTCTAAACCCTAACTCCTAATAGGACTCCTACTCAAGACTCCTACTTCTAACCAACTCCTAATAGGACTCCTACTCAAGACTCCTATTCCTTTACAACTCCTTATTCTTCTCTAAGAAACAACCTCCTAACCCTAGCCGGCCTCTTCACCTCCTTAATAGGGGTTGGCTCAGGTAGGTTTTACATGAATGTCCCTCTCAATTAGGACTCTCCAAGCTAGAGTCCTAACAGTGTACATATCAACAATAGTTTCACTCGGATTCATTCGAAACAACTCGAAATCATACATCAAAAGTTTAATCTTCGAAACTTTTAATCTACTAGTGCCTTCTTGTATGGTTTCAAGAATGTGACAAATATCGAAAGTCATTTCGTAAGTAGAAACCCGATCGAATTCATTTTTGTCTAATGTGCAAAACAAGGCATTCATAGTCTTTACTTTTAAAGATAAAGTCTTCTTCTCCAACTCATTCCAATTGTTCATTGGAAGAGAAGACTTTTGAAAACCAAATTTGACTATATTCCATAATCGAGATTCAATGAAAGCAAGAAAACTCTCATTCGAGTTTTTCAATATATGTAGTCTATCCCATTGAATATGGGAGGACGAATGAGAGAGTGATCCTCTTGAAAGCAAAAAAGAGTCATTTCTCTTTAGGTGTTAAACCAAATAAGAAGAATGTGGCTCTGATACTAATTGTGAGGAACGAGTCGACACTAAGAGGGGGGTGAAATAGTGCAGTGATAAAAATTACGTCGGTTCAAAAATCTCATTGCGATTAAACCCATTTCGGAAGATGTTAACTTGAAAGCATATGGAAGAGTGTAGTGGATGTAAAGCAAGTAAAGAAGGGCAGTTTGCGGTAAATGTAAATTGTAAGAAGTAAATGCAAACCGAGTTATAGTGGTTCGGTCGTTGTGACCTACATCCACTCCACCGATTCCTCTTTCGTCGAGGCCACCAGCATCCACTAACGATCTTCCTTTAATAAGCGAAGATCAACCTCCTTCTTATAACTCTATTCTCCTTTTGCAGGCTCAGGAGAGAACCTTCACACCCTCTTTTTATAAAGTTCCCTCACACTCTCCCTTAGAATGATCTCTAAACTTTATGAGGAGGGACTTTAGAATGATCTCTAATCCCAATTATGTGTTAAATATGAATTTTAAGACATATACTAAGCTAAACAAAAGTCTGTAAGTCTATGTTTCTTTCGGCGAGCTTCCGGCGATCTTTCGGTGAACTTCTGACGATCTCTCGGCAATGTTCCAACAGATTCCCGGCAAGCTCCTAGACTTTATGGCGATCTTCTTAGTGAGTTTTGATGAGCTTCTTTAGCTAAGATCCTTGACTTCTCGGTTATTTCCAACAGAATTTTCGACGAACGTCCGGACTTCCAACGAACTCTTGAACTCCCAACGAAATCACGTTCTTGACTCCGAAACTTCATTTTGCTTTATGTCTTGCTATCATAGTTAATCCTGCACACATAAAAACATACTTTAATCTAGACAATTATTACAAAGCTTGAATCATATTGTCCGGCATGTCATTGGTTCGTTGACGCTTCGTTCGATTCTTCGGCGCATCGTCCTTTCTTGCGGCCTATTGCCCAATCGACTAATTGACCTCTACAACTCTGATTTCCTTAGCGTAATTTTCGCTCTTCTTGGCCCGATGCCCAAACTCATGGCCTGAAGCCTTCTGTCGATACGTCGACTGATCCTTCAGTTCACGTCCAATCTTCTAACATGGTTCTCTCTAACCCAATATGATTCTTCCCATTTTAATTGTCTCTCCCTGATCGAAGCTACCTACATCACTCAAAACGTATATCAAATCATAAATACTATCAATTGATTTTATCATCAAAATCCGAGATTCAACACTTAGACCTATGAGGTGGTTATTACGAGTATAGACTCTAGGAAGTGATAAGAAGCCATGAATTTTGAGATGGATTCCATATACTCCAACAAGGTTTGGAACCTAATTGATGCACCCAAGCGTATTGTATCCATTGGTTACAAGTGGATCTTCAAGAAGAATATTGGAGTAGATGGAAAGGTAAAGACTTATACAGCAAGGCTAGTGGCTAAGGGGTATCATCAAAGGCAAAGTGTTAACTATGACAAAACCTTCTCACCTGTAGTCATATAAAAATCCATCTGAATTTTATTGGCTATTGCAACATACTATGATTATGAGATCTGACAGTTGGATGTGAAAATCGCATTCCTCAATGGCAACTTCGAGGAGGAGGTGTATATGATATAGCCTAAGAGATTCATATATGAGGACTATCCAAATAAGGTGTATAGGTTACTTAGGTCCATTTATGGACTAAAGCAAGCTTCCCAAAGTAGGAACATAAGATTTGATGAGAAGATAAGATCTTATGACTTTGTTAAGAATGAAGATGAGCATTGTATATATAGGAAGGTAAGTAGGAGCGCTATCACCTTCTTGGTGTTATATGTGGATAACATCATGATCATTGGGAATAATGTAAAAGCTTGGTTATCTAAATACTTCTCTATGAAGAACTTAGGGGAAGCATCCAATATCTTGGGGATTCAGAGAGATAGATCTAAGAGAATGCTTGGCTTGTCCAAGTCCAAGTACATAGACACCATTGTCAAAAGGTTTAGTATGAAAAATTTCAAGAGATATCTTATACTGATGAGACATGAGATATCGCTTTCTAGGAATATGTCCCCAAAGACTCTTGAAGAAAGGATGAGCATGGATAGGATACCTTATGCCTCAGCGATATGGTCTATTATATACGTCATGCTATGTACCAGGTCTGATATAGTGCATGCTTTGAGTGTCACGAGCAGGTATTAGGTAGATCCAAGCTTAGAGCACTGGAAAACAGTAAAGTGTATCCTTAAGTACTTGAGAAGGTCTAAGGATCTTTTATCAGTATATAGAGATAGTAGCCTCTAGGTTGAATGCTACAAGGACTCGAGTTTCCAATCCGATGTCAAAGATAGCAAGTCTAATTCAGGATATGTGTTCACCCTATTTGGATGAGTAGTATGCTGGAAGAGTTCCAAGCAAGATACTATTGTTGACTCATTCACAAAGGCGGAGTATGTTGCTGCAGCAGAAGTAGCAAAGGAGGGAGTTTGGATGAAGAAGTTTATCATAAATCTAGGAATCATGCTAGACAATGAGAAGCCAATTACCTTATATTGTGATAATAATGGGGCGGTTGCTCAAGCGAAGGAACCCAAGTCTCATCAGAAGTCTAAGCACATTCTGATAAGGTTCACTCTAGGTTGAATGCTACAAGGACTCGAGTTTCCAATCCGATGTCAAAGATAGCAAGTCTAATTCAAGATATGTGTTCACCCTATTTGGATGAGTAGTATGCTGGAAGAGTTCCAAGCAAGATACTATTGTTGACTCATTCACAAAGGCGGAGTATGTTGCTGCAGCAGAAGTAGCAAAGGAGGGAGTTTGGATGAAGAAGTTTATCATAAATCTAGGAATCATGCGAGACAATAAGAAGCCGATTACCTTATATTGTGATAATAATAGGGCGGTTGCTCAAGCGAAGGAACCCAAGTCTCATCAGAAGTCTAAGCACATTCTGATAAGGTTCCACCTAATCAAAGAGATCGTGACCTAAGGAGATTTAGTAGTGGAAAGAGTTTCATTCGAAGATAATATCATAGATCCATTAACAAAGTCGTTGTCTCAGATTGTCTTTGAGCGTCACAAGGGTCTGATGGAGATCAAACACATAGGTGATTGGCTTTAGATCAAGTGGGATATTGCTAGTTATAGGTGCCTTGCAAGACAATCATGTAAGTGATGACACATGTGACATAATACATATTCTTTTTGCTTATTATATTTTTATATTTTATTTATTTATAGTACTTGTTGCATATATGCATATATATTATGATGTCCATGGATTTGTGCAATGAGAATCAGATCATGATGAGATTATAATAATGAGACTGATTCACCTTTAAACATAGACCCAAAAGAATTCTGATCATAGGTTTCTCAAAAGGGACATCGAGATAACCAAACAGATTGGTGTGTTGTATACCCGTCCATATGATGGAGGTAGTTGGTCTCATAGTTGCTTGTGTGGGGACACTAGGGCTATAATGCAGGTGCTCATTGGAGAATGAGTCACTGATTGATCTGCTCTCAGAATGTTGGATGGTTAATGATACCTCATTGTCAGACAATTCTGTTGTCCTAGTGGTGTACCTGATCCTTAGACTTGAGACACCAAGGATGTCATGTATGAGTACTCCACTCTTTGATATCGGACTTATAGGCTTGGAAGTTTCAAAACTAGCATAACCGGTCATCGAGAGTGACAGCCAACCTTATAAGGACTATTGAGTGTCAATAGAGGACCATCCACGCTCAGTGTCATAAGAAGAATATCTCATGTATTCTTGCTCAGAAAATTCCTAGCTAGGGTCATTCTGATTGTGAGAGAAAGTGTTATCCGGGAGAATCCGATTAGAGTGAGACTCGAGTAGAAACCATATGGGTCTGACAACACCATACCCCGTATATGGTCTTTGGGATATTAAATAGATGCGAGACTATAGGTACACAGTAACTTAAGATAGATAGGTCCAAAGAATTGGATTTCCCTATATCATTTGGGGATTGCGGTGTAGTGGCCTAGTACGTCCACAATCGATGAACCGAGTGAATTATTAAGGAGATAAAAATTCATTGAGCTAGAAGGAGTTCTGACAGGTATGACTCACGGCCAGCTTGATATTGGGCCTAGGGGATCACACACATATGGTAGGCGTTGTGATGAGTAGAGGTTCGGATATGAGTTATCTGTTAGAGCCCCTATCTTATTGAATATCCAATAAGCCCATGAATTATTGGATCCTATGGATAAGAGCCAATGAGAGATTATTGGATAGAGATCCACTAATCTAAGAGGCTTGGGTAGTTGGATGGAGATCCAATACCCAATAGGGCAGGATCCATTTGGGTCAAATTGATAAGGGGCCTCTATAAATAGGAGGGAACCAAACACTTATAGGCTAGAGGTTTCTTGGTTGTCATCTTCTATTCTCCTCTCCCCTTCTCCTCTTCAGATAGCATGTGTGAAAATTTACGCAGCACTACTATGTGGATCACTACTAGAGAGAAGGACGCTTGACCTCCTTCATCCTCTCCTATAGTTCTGTAGGGATTCAAGGATATACGATCTCCCTAGATAACACAACAATCTCATGCATAGTTTTAAGTTTCACGGGTTTTGCGCACCGATCTTCGCACGACAATGAACACCCTTTTGGGAAATTTGGGGTTTTTATTTTTCTGTTCTTCCGTTACGCATATGATGTCGCCCCTAGATTTTCCTACACCTAGCACACAAGTTCTAACTTTACGTAGGTCCGATAGAGTATTCCATCCTCCTAAGAGATATATGGGACATATTAGATGAGAGGATATTTAGGATATTGATCCTCAGACCTACGAGGAGGCTATTACGAGTATAGACTTCGGGAAGTGGCAAATGTTAGGATCAAGAACGGTACTAAGAGGGGAGGGGTGAGTTAGTGCAGTGGATAAAAATGATAGATTTAAACAATTTCGAAAAACTTCGTATAATGAAACTCTTAGTTCTATGAAAACCGGTTTGGAAAGACGTTGGACTCAAACAAGTTGTAAATGAGTAAAGAGGAGGGGATTGGATAGTTTGCAATGAACTAAAGTAGAACACAGCAAAAGTAAAGTATGCACCAAGAAGAGAACACGCCAATTTTATAGTGGTTTGGTTGTCCAACCTACATCGACTACCGACACCTCCTCTATTGAGGTCACCAGTTCCCACTATTGATGTTTCTTGAAGGGCAAAGATCAATCACCCTTTTACAGAACTTTCACAAGTGGCTTACTCTCCTTTTATAAACTTTCATACTTAGAAACGATGGAGGTAAACTCTCAACTTTCGTAGCCTAGATCAATATAGTTTCAGTTCAGTTCTTAGCACTTCTCTGTGCTTTACCAGCTGAGAAGTAAGGGGTATTTATAGCCCTCAATTGGCTTAAGAATTAGAGCTAAAAAGTGTCACATCCCTAATTTTTGGGGTACTAGCGGTACCATCGCTAGTACTGGGTGGTACTTTTGCTTGACACTCTAACATTAGGCGGTACTATAGCCTAGTATGGTGGTACCACTACCTGATAGAGCCTCGGAGACTGGGCTCTAGCAGTACCACCACCTGATAGGGCGGTACCACCACCTAGTAGCATTAACTGCCGACGCTACCACTACCCAATCTGGGTGGTACCACCACCTAGACCTCCTAGGTGATTGAGCCTTAAGCGATTCCACCGCCCACCCTAGGCGGTGCCACCACCTGGCAAGGCTCCAAGTGGCCGAGTGGGTCTTCCATTTGGCCCAACTCAGTCCTATTGGCCCCTAACTGAGTTAGGGGGCTTACCTCCCAATCCTAACCCTAATTATTTACTAACTTTGATTTTTAAGGCATACACTAAACAAAACAAGTATGGTAAGTCTAGGTTTCTTCCGACGAGCTTCCGGCGATCTTCTGATAGACTTCCGATGATCTCTTGACAATCTTCCAACAGACTCCCGGCAAGCTCCTTGACTTCACGATGATCTTCTTGGCGAGTTCCAACAAGCTTCTTTGGTAAGCTCCTGGACTTCTCGGCTAATTCTAATGGCACTTCCAATAAACCTCTGGACTCCCGACGAACTCTCGAACTCCTAACAAATTCTCGATCTTAACTCTGGTACTTCGTTTTGCTTTATGTCTTGATCGCTATCGTAGTTAATCCTACACACTTTTCTCAACATATAGATTGTACCAAATAATTTACCAATTGATTTTATTATCAAATCTGAGATTCAACAATCTCCCCGTTTTTTATATTGACAACCATTTAATGATGGAGTTAACCTTAACTCCCCCTATCTATATGCCATACTTGAGAAAAGACACTCTTGAATTCAAGGCCTTTGAATTCAAGCATCAAACCGATAAGTTATATGCATACTAATCATGATTTACTATCTCAAAATATGATATCACGTATTTATCACAATAAAAATGATGTCAAGGCATGACATCAATTTTCAAGTCCAATATCGAATGATGATAGACAATCATCATTTTCAAGTATGATACAAATTTCAAATATGAGATTTAGCAAGATTCAAACTTTAAGTTTTATAAAAGATGACAATTCATTAATCCGAGGCATGATACCAATTGTAAGTAGGAAATTAAGTATGATAAGTTCAATACCTCATTATAGACATTTATCATTTTGAAACGAAATCAAGAATGATTTTAAGAATGAAACATTTTCAAGTATCCATGCCACATTACGATGTGTTTCAAGCATTCATGATACATTTCAAGTATCTACAATACATACGATGCATATATGATACATTTTGATATTTTTTAAGTATTTACGATGTATTTGATGATACCAATCATATTTCAAGTATTCGCAATACATTCAAGCATTTACGATACGATACATTTTACACATTATTTCAAACATTCATAATGCCAAGTTGTCATCAATTTACCACATTTCTCCCCCTTCGTCATCAACAAAAAGGAGAACCATTCAACAATGCAAGTGTTTAAAAAATATATATTCAAGTAAGTTCTACACCAATTTATCCAACCAAACAAAAAAGTTAAGCAAAAACTTTGCATGAAAAATAAGAAGCTAGCATTTTTGCTTAAGAGCTTTTTGGTTTTTCTTAAGATGTGCAAGTTTCTTTCTTCCTTTGTCATAAAAATAAGAAGAAGAGGAAGAAGAGTAAGGGAGGAATTCATTCTCCATAAGAAATCAAGAACCAAATTCATGAAAGAATTTGAACCAAGTCAAATCCATAATAAATGAGTTTCATTGAATCAAGCTTCTATTTTAGCGAAAAGAAAGGATTCATTAAAAGGATCAAGATGTTCATACAAAATCAAATCTCTATTCTTGCAAATGATCATACATACTAAAAGTCCATAAATAAAAATTCTCCTTTCGTCAAAAGAGTGAGGATCAAGTAATTAATCCAAAAATTCATGTGAGAGGATCATTAATTAAAGGATAAAAAATTCATGAATAAATCAAATGCATTTTCTTGTAAATAGAAGGAAGAAGGATTCACAGGAATTGATAAAAGACCAAGTCATTAATCCAAAAATTCATGAATCATGGCTTTTCCTTTGCAAATAGAAGGAGGAAGGACTCATGATCATCACATGAAAAATAAGACATCAAGTTGTAAATATGAAAATTCAAATATTTTCTTTTGCAAACACAATGAGAAAGAAAAATGATCTTGATGTAAAAAGAAAATCGAGAAATTCAAAAAATGTATCAAGGAATTTACGAAAAATCAAGAAAAGTCCAAAAAATATATACAACAAACTCATGCATTCTGATAATTTGACATCCCTAACTCTGTTCTAATAAAATCAAATTATTCTTCATTTAAAGGTTTTGTAAAGATATTGGCTAAGTAATGTTTCGTATCAATAAACTCTAAAGATATATCATTGTTATTAACATGATCTCTTATAAAATGATGCCTAATATCAATATGTTTAGTCCTAGAGTGTTGAATAAGATTTTTTATTAAATATATTGCACTTGTGTTATTACATTTTATGAGAATATTCTTAAGGTGAATTCTATAATCTTCTAATATATTTTTCATCCATATAACTTATGCACAATATGCACCAGTTGCTATATACTCAACTTTGGTTATAGATAATGTAATCGAGTTTTGTTTCTTGGAAGACCAAGAGGCAAGTGTAAGAATTGACATATTTCGGATATGCTTTTTCGATCTTTTCTACATCCAACAAAATCTACATCAGCATAAGTAATTAATTCACAGATTTTCAGATTTTGGATACCATAATCCAAGATTAGGGGTTCCTCTAAGATATCTAAGAATTATTTTAATGGCTTTAAGATGAGATAGCTTAGGATTAGATTGAAATCTTGCACAAACTGTTAGGATCAAGAGCACTAAGAGGGGGGGGGGGGGGTGAATTAGTGCAGCAAAAAACTTTTGACGATTAAAACTGCGTTCGTACGATGAAATCATTTCTGATGTAAAACCATTTTCGGAAACTTAACTTGAAAGCGAGTTTATAAAAGAGTGCAACAAAAGTAATAAGGAAGTAAAGCACATATGGAGGTTTGCAATAAGGTAAGCAGCAAGAAGAAATGCAAACTAGAGAGCACCGCAATTTTAGAGTGGTTCGATCAATCTTGACCTACATCCACTTTTGGCTTCCTCCTTCGATGAGGTCACCGACGTCCATTAGAGGCCTTCCTTCAATAGGCGAAGGCCAACCACCCTTTTATAGTTTCACTCCTTTTGACGTACTTAGGAGACAACCCTTACAGAATTTTCTCGACTCTCTTAAAAGATCAAAACTTGGAAAAAAAGAGAGAGGAGAACTTCTAGCCTTTACAACACTTTTGAGCTCTAAAATCACAGAATAAGATCAAGCTTTTGGTGCCCTTTCATGCAGGAAAGGGTGGGGTTTATATAGGCCCCAAACTGGTTTGAATTTGGAGCTCAAAAATGTCATCTCCCGGATTTCCGGTGTCTTGGCGGTACTACCACTAGACTTGGTGGTATGACCGCCTAATAAAGCTCAGAGACCGAGCTCCAGCGGTGCCACCGCTTGATTGGGGCAGTTCCACCGCCCAGTCTCGCTCGGAGACTGAGCCCAGGTGGTGCCACCACCTGATTGGGCGATTGAACTGCCCAGCTTTCTTGGGAGATTGAGCTCCTAGGCGATGCCACCGTCGGCCGAGAAATTTGGGTTTGAATGGGCTGATCCATTCGACCCAATTTGGGTCTGTCAAGGGCCCAATTACCCCCGAATTAAGTTAATGGGATCACCTCTCATTCCCAGCTTATCAATAGGCTAACTATGATATTTCTTAAGACATTTACTGCAACTTGCTCCGATGCGTCAATCGCTTCTTCCGGCGAGCTTCCGGCGAACATCCGGCGAATCATCCGACGAACCCTCGATGATGCTCCGGTAGACTTCCGACAAACTCCTGGACTTACGATGATCCACTTGGCGAGTTCCAACGAGCTTCTTTGGCAAACTCCTGGACTTCTTGGATTTATTCCCATTGAACCTTCGACAACCGTCCGGACTTCCGTCGAACTCTCGAACCCCCAACGTGATCATGGTCTTGACTCCGGCACAACTCCTGCTGCATGTCTTACTTCCATCGTAGTTAATCCTGCACATGTAAAACAAACTTCAATCTAGACAATTAATACTAAGCATTAATTAAGTTGTCCGGCATGTCATTAGTCCCTTGACGCTTCGTCCGATTCTTCGGCGCATCGTCCACTCCTGTGGCCTATTGCCTAATTGGCCAGTTGACTCCACAACTCTAATATCCTTGGCGCAATACCCGCACTTCTTGGCCCGATGCTCGAATCCACGACCCAAAGCCTTCTATCGATACGTCAACCGATCCACCGGCATGATGTCCAATCTTCTGACATGTTCCTCCGGCCCAACATGATTTTTCTTGCTTTAATTGTCTCATCTTGATCGAAGCATCCTGCGTCACTCAAAACGCAGATTAAAACATAAACATAATTATCAATTGGTTTTATTATCAAAATATGAGATTCAACAATCTCCCCCTTTTTTATGATGACAACCAATTGATGACGAAGTTAAACTTAACTCTTGGAGTTTAAACAAACTAAATTGATAGAACCTTGAATTCAAACTAAATTCAAGTCATTGCAATATTCATCATGAATACTTGCAACATGTCATCATGAACTTATGCATAAACTTATGCATAACATCATACTTCTCCCCCTTTGTCATCAACAAAAAGGAGAAGTCCAACTATTCTTGTGTTTGGAATATAGGTTCAACTCATTGCATGAAAAACATAATATCTAGTTTTAACATCATGCAGTTTTGAAGCTAGAAAATTTAACAAGTGTTACATCATGCTTAGAACATTCAAGCTATCAAGTTTTAGATATGCAAGTTTTACAAGAGAAAAAATAGCACTTTTGCTTCTTTTGATATAGCAACTTCTACATCATGCAAGCTAGCAAATTAGAGATGTCCAAGAAGGCAACTCTTGCCTCTTGAAGTATGCAAGTTGCAAGCTAGCAAATTATTGCTTCCCATGCAATGTTTGAGCTTGCAATTTTGCTTCCATTGCAAAGTATAAATTTAGCATGTTTAGCATCTTGAGATAGGCAAGATGGCACATTTTTGCATTTTCTTGAGATTTCAAGTTAGCAATTATCGGTGATGTTCAAGATAGCAATTTCTTCTCTTTTGAGAAGTGCAATTTTTTCTTTCATCTTGAATTGTGCAAGCTAGCTAGTTTGCCACTTTTCATGATGTCCATGCTAGAAATTCTTGCTCCCCCTTTGTCATTATCAAAAAGAAGGGAAGACCCTTATATCAATTTTCAGATTATGACAAAGGTAAGTATCAATCTTATTTGTGCATCATTGTATATTCAAATTAAAACATACACAATTTCAAAAACCTTAATTTTCATTCACGATACCGAAAAATAAATCAATCATCATTAATGAGCATATCATACATGATACTCAAACATTAAAATTTTTAAGCATTTATCAACATGTTGATCATGATACCAAACATTCATCATTTAAAGCATTCATGATACACATCATATGCAATACATTATGCATATCATTATCATAAGTATTGCATACATCATTTCAAATTTATGAATATTTCATCATTGCATGCATCATACCAAATCATAAAATATAAATCATCATTACATGCATGATTCCAAATTATCATTCTATCAGAAAATGATAATTATTGATTTTCACATTATTTTAAAAAATCAAAGTATTGCATGCATTTTTATCTAAGGAAAAAATCATAGTGTTGCATGCATTTTTATCTAAGGGAAAAATCATAGTGTTGCATGCATCATTCCAAAACATTTCAAGCCATGCAAGACATAAATACAAAGAAATCATGTCATGAAGGATAAAATCATTTTAATACCAAAAGACATGATTTATATAGTAAATATCTTTTTTAAATAAAATATCAAGAAAAATCATAGGAGTACAAAGAAGAGATCTTGTTTTAAAAGAAAATCAAGTAATAAAACCAAGAACCCAAAAGGAAAAATCATGATTCATTTAGAAAATCTCCTCTTAAGAAAATATCAAGTAGAATCGTAGGAGATCGATTAATGAGAAATTTTGATTCATAATAAAATCTCATGTATCAATTGTCGAGAAATCAAAATGACGATTCATAAAAAATCACAAGTTATATTCAAGAGAAAAATCATCATTCATTTTCAACTCATTCAATTTGTCAAATCAATATTTCTTGGGTATGCATGATATCAAAACATGGTTTCAAATCTTCAATATATAACATACATAAATTCAAAAATCGAAAGGAGAAGGGAAGAATTCAAAGGTACAAAGATTTCAACCATCTCATAAACAAATGAAAGATCAAGTCATTAATCCAAAATTCCATGAATCATTTCGACAAATCTCCTTTTAAATAATCGAAATGATCATCAAAGGAAATCTCATATTAATCCAAGAAATCAAGATCATGATTTTGATAGAACTCAACTCAAATTCAAATCATCAAAATCATTTTTATGGTTCACAAAATTCATAACATAAGTAGACTCACGATTTGATTGATAATATATTTTTCCCTTTTTTAAGTATTTCATTTTAAGTGATTGATTTCATGTTAGCATGCCTTTTCATTTATGTTAAATAAAAACATGCATCAACGTTTAGGATCGAAAAATGAATTTCGTCCTAAAATCATCAAGATCAATAGATTTTCAAAAATAAATTGTTAGGATCAAGAAAATCCGAAAATAAAATTTAACACTTTCATGCATTCAGACATGGTTTTGCTATAAATTTTCAAATACAATCATGAAGATAAAACATGCTCATGATTATAAAAATTTTCGTATCCAAAACACATAATTTCCAACATGTTATTAAGGCATGTAATAGCAATTAAGTGAATGAATTAAGAATGTCCAAAAAATGATTTTAATAAGTTCATGCATTCGGACACATTTTTGCTATATGATTTTCAAATACACTCATGAAAATGACACATGCTTATCATCATGTATAACTTAAAATATTATACATAAAATTGTCAATCATGGTATCAAAATATTTAATATTATATCATTATGCATTTCTTCAAATCAAACAAGATTTTATTTAATCAAAATCAAGAAATAACAATGATACACATTATTACTTCTTAACCACATATAGCATGATTTCATAAGGTATTTTTAATTATTTTTCAATCAAAATTGGAAATCATCAAGAAGAAATTTTTTAAAAACATACATAGGATTATCATAACATTTAAATCTTACTTTTTATTGTATTTTCATAAGACATGCAATTTTCATGATTATTTTTAAAATCATTAGAAAGGTAAGCATGATCCAATTTTATTTTTTGCATTTTCATTAAACATGCAATTTTGATTATCATTTTCAAAATTACTAGCATGATCATAATTTTTGTATTTTTATTTTTAAATATGTAATTTTCAAGAAAATTAACTCTAAACTAAATAAAAAAGGAAAATGCATAATGAAAAATATCATGTAATTTTAAAATAAATTAAGGGGGTTTTGATTACCTCATCGTTGAATGTTGTTAAGACATAGTTTGCCACCTCGCCTTTCTTGGATTTCTCCTCGTCTTCGGAGGAGCTCGATTCATCCCACTTTGTGTTCTTCTTCTTGCGTTCAAAGCAAGTAGTTCCATTCTTTTTGTTCTTTAAATTTTTGGTTCTTAAATTTTTTAAATTTCTTAGTGAGTAGTTCTTGTTCACCATCACTTGAGCTTATGCTCGAGTGGTCTTCAAATGTTCTATGTCTCAAATCCTTCCTGTTCTTTGGAAGGTGGTTTTGTCAATCGTGTTCATCATTTGCATTGCGCATCATTTTATATGTCATCAATGAACCGATAAGTTCTTCAAGTGGAAAAATATTTAAATCTTTTGTTTCTTATATTGCATTTACTTTTGATTCTCAAGCTTTAGAAAGTGATCGTAAAACTTTACTAACAAGTTCAAAATTCGAGAAACATTTGCCAAGAGCTTTTAAACCATTGATGACATCCGTAAAATGGGTGTACATGTCAACAATGGTTTCACTCGACTTTATTCGAAAAAGCTCGAAATCATGCATCAAAAAATTTACTTTAGAATCTTTTACACTACTTGTGCCTTCGTGTGTGAGTTCAAAAGTGCACCAAATATCGAAAGTTATTTTGCACATAGAAACCCTATTAAACTTGTTTTTGTCTAAGGCACAAAATAGAGCATTCATAGCTCTAGCATTTAAAGAAAACGTTTTCTTCTCCAAATCATTCCAATGGTTCATTGGAAGAGAAGACATTCAAAAATCGTTCTCGTTAATATTCCATAAATTTAAATTCAATGAAAGCAAGAAAACTCTCATTCAAGTTTTCCAATAAGTGTAGTCTGTCCCATTGAAAAAGGGAGGACGAATGAGAGATTGACCCTCTTGGATGCTGAAAAGAGCCATTTATGTATGGGTGTTTAACCAAAATAGAAAATCGTGGCTCTAATACCAATTGTTAGGATCAAGAGCACTAAGAGGGGGGGGGGGGGGGATGAATTTGTGCAGTGAAAAACTTTCGACGATTAAAACTGCGTTCGTATGATGAAATCGTTTCCGACTTAAAATCATTTTCGGAAACTTAACTTGAAAGCGAGTTCGTAAAGTAGTGCAGCAAAAATAATAAGGAAGTAAAGCACATATGGAGGTTTGCAGTAAGGTAAGCAGCAAGAAGAAATGCAAACCAAAGAGCATCGTAATTTTAGAGTGGTTCAGTTAATCTTGACCTACATCCACTTTTGGCTTCCTCCTCTGACGAGATCACCGACATCCACTAGAGGCCTTCCTTCAATAGGCAAAGGCCAACCACCCTTTTATAGTTTCACTCTTTTGGACAGGCTTAGGAGACAACCCTTACAGAATTTTCTCTCCTCTCTTAAAAGATAAAAAATTAGAAGAAAAGAGGGAGAAGAACTTCTAGCCTTTACAACACTTTTGAGCTCTAAAATCACAAAGTAAGATCAAGCTTTCAATGCCCTTTCATGGAGGAAAGGGTGGGGTTTATATAGACCCCAAATTGGTTTGAATTTGGAGCTCAAAAATATCATCTCCCAGATTTTCGGGGTCCTGGTGGTACTACCGCCTAATTGGGCGGTACGACCGCTTGACAGAGCTCGGAGACTGAGCTCTAGTGGTGCCACCGCCTGACTAGGGCAGTTCCACCGCCCAGTCTTGCTCGGAGACTAAGCCCAGGCGGTGCCACCGCCTAACTGGGCGGTTGAACCACCTAGCTTTCCTAGGAGACTGAGCTCCTAGGCGATGCCACCGCCGACCCAAGCGGTGCCACCGTCGGCCAGGAAATCTAGGTCTGAATGGGCTGATCCATTCGGCCCAATTTGGGTCTGTCAAGGGCCCAATTGCCCCCAGATTAAGTTAATGGGATCACCTCCCATTCATAGCTTAATCTACATGCTAACTATGATATTTCTTATGACATTTAGTGCAACTTGCTCCGGTGCGTCAATCTCTTCTTCCGGCGAGCTTCCGACGAACTTTCGACGTATCGTCCGATGAACCCTCGACGATGCTCCGGCAGACTTCCGGCAAACTCCTGGACTTGTGACAATCTACTTGGCGAGTTCCAATGAGCTTCTTTGGAAAACTCCTGGACTTCTTGGATTTGTTCCCGCAGAACCTCCGACAACCGTCTGGACTTCCGTCGAACTCTCGAACCCCCAACTTGATCATGGTCTTAACTTTGGCGCAACTCCTGCTGCATGTCTTACTTCCATCATAGTTAATCCTGTACATGTAAAATAAACTTTGATCTAGACAATTAATACTAAGCATTAATCAAGTTGTCTGGTATGCCATTGGTCCCTCAACGCTTCGTCCGATTCTTCGGCGCATCGTTCTCTCCTGCGACCTATTGCCCAATCGGCCAGTTGACTCCGCAACTCCAATATCCTTGGCGCAATTCTTGGCCCGATGCCCGAATCCATGGCCCGAAGCCTTCTATCGATACGTCGACCGATCCACCGGCCCGATGTCCAATCTTTTGACATGTTCCTCCGGCCCAGCATGATTTTTCCTGCTTTAATTGTCTCATCCTGATTGAAGCATCCTGCATCACTCAAAATGCAGATTAAATCTTAAACACAATTATCAATTTGTTTCATCATCAAAATACGAGATTCAACACAAAGTCCTATGCTAAATATAATGTCCGATCTAGTTGCGATGAGATATAGTAAACTATCTATCATACCCCTATAAGTTTTTTATCAAAGCTTTCTCCACTTTCATCCATGTGCATTAATGATTCAATCATACAAATCATAAATACAAGAAAATTTATAATACAATTCAAGTCATAGACATTAAGAAATGATATATCATGGTTTATTCATATAACTCATTTCCCTAGTTGATGGAGGGCAGAATCGTGGGAGAAAAGTTTCGTGAGGAGCTTAAAAAAAATGAGGTGAAAGAATCAATATTTGTATTGAAGAATATCTTCAAGAAATTAAAAGATTATTTCATGTAGGGTACATCTCAAGCGACATATAATCCCAACAAATCCAAAGTTATCATCACCCCCTCCTTTTAAAAAACCAATGGAAGCAATGTAGATAGTTTCCTATAAGATTAAGGATAGCTAAATATGCTATAGTATTTCATAAAAAATCATGCATCATTATTTAACACCGAAAGACACTACATAAACCATCTTTAATTAAAGGGTTTATCCACAACTCAAGTATCAAATATCGAAAAGTCAAGATCATGATTAGGATAAAACTTATTTAAATTCAAATCGTCAAATCATCAAAGTCACTTTCAATATATTCAAAATGACATAAATAGATTCATTGAAAATTTGATAAGATTTTATACACATTTTCAAGAATAATGGATTCCCCCTTTTTTGTTTCAATTTATGTGATTTATTTTAAACAAGCATGTCTTTGTCTTTTATGCCAAATAAAACATGCATCATCATTTAAAAATGAAAACCAAAAAAAATCTTCAAGATCAAATATGTAGCACATAATTTCAAAACATAGGATTTCAAATTATATGATTAAATCATCAAGCATGATTTCATTGAATATAAAGCATCTTCATTTAAAATTATTTTGTTACCGATAGTTCTAATTCAAATGATATTTCCTTTATTGTTTTGGCTATACAGCTTTATGAAGTATTTTGAATATTCGATCATAAGCCTTGAGCATCCACCATCAAAATATCACTTTTGCTCCTAGCTTGTGATTGTAAACATATTTACAAGACAAGGGGACTTCTTTTAGGTACCCATTTGACCTTGGGTTCCTCATAAATAGATCTACCTAACTTATCATTTTGCATTGGGTCATTTAAGGCTCCTTTAGGGACCCAAATTAACTTATGTGGACTATATCTCTTAAACAGACATTTATAAGCAATATGTCTGAGTTTACAATAAAAGTGCATTTAGTGCGAGGTGATATAGGCAAGGTGGGGCCTTTAACAAAGGTGATTGGATTTTGACAAGAGCTAATCATAAATCCGATTCTACCTCTTCTACAAACATGACCCTTATTGGCAAGGATCATGTTCAAGGACTTGCTACCAACCTTAAACTTTTCTAGAGTTTCTTTGAGTAGGCAAGTTTTCTTTCTCAAGTGCCTTTAAGTGTTCACACTTAGTGCATAGAGGCAACGAAGGATTATCATGCTTAAGTTTTTTAAATTTATTATTTAAAAGGGCATGCTCCGTTTTCAAAGAATTATACTTTTTGCTCATTATTCTACATTCATCGAACAAATCATAAAAAGCACTTAAAAGCTCATTGAAAGATAAATTTATATCTAATGAACCAGTTACCTCATCTTTGATAGTCATTAGTGCGTAGTTGGCGATTTCCTTGTTGCTTTATTCTTCATCTTTGGAATCGCTCGAATCATCCCATATTGCTTTGAGCATCTTTTCTTCTTTGGTTGTTTCTTCTTTACTTGACAGCATTCGCTTTTGAAATATCGTAGCTTCTTATATTTGTAGCATATAACTTGTTCTTTTTTTTTTCAATTTTATTTTTAGTATCATTTTTATATTTATTTCTTTTTATGAATTTTTTTGAACTTTCTTGTTTAGAGTACTAAGTCATCAGCATAGTTCTCATCACTTGAACTTTCTTTTAAGTGGTCTTCATAAGTTCTTAGTGTCATATCTTTCTTATTCTTTAGAATGTTGCTCTCAAGCTCTTCATGAGCATTGCAAGTCATCTCATAGGTCATTAATGACCCGGTAAATTCTTCGAGAGGGAAATTATTCAAATCCTTAGCTTATTGAACCGCCGTTACTTTAAAGTCCCAACTCTTTGGAAGGGATCGTAATATTTTATTAACAAGTTCAAAGTTAGAAAAACTTTTACCAATCGCTTTTAGGTCATTGACAATATCCGTAAACCGAGTGTATATGTCTCTAATAGTCTCACTTAGTTTCATCCGAAATAATTTAATAAGAATGAACTAAAAGATTTATTATGGACTCCTTTACTCTACTAGTGCCTTCGTGAGTGCTTTCGAGTATGTGTCAAATATCAAAAGTCGTTTCACAAATAGATACTCGATTGAACTCATTTTTATCTAAAGCGCAAAACAAGATATTCATAGCCTTGGCATTTAAAGAGAAAGTCTTCTTCTCTAACTCATTCCAATCGTTCATTGGAAGAGAAGACTTTTGAAAGTCATAACTCAAAATTCATAGAAATTAGAAAACTCCTTATTCTAGTTTTCCAATAGGTGTAATTAGTCCGATTGAAAATGGGTGGACGTGTCATTGAGTGACCCTCTTGGTTGCCAACAAACGCCATCTCTCTTGGGTTCTAAACCAAAATACAAGTGACCTCGCTCTGATACCAATTGTTAGGATCAAGAATGGCACTAAGAGGGACGAGGGGGGGGGGGGGGGGCGCGGTGGTGGGGGGTGAATTAGTTCAACGGATAAAAATGATATATTTAAACAATTTTAAATAACTTTATACGATGAAATTCTTAGTTCTACGAAAACCATTTTGGAAAGACGTTTGACTCGAATAAGTTTGTAAGTGTGTAGAGAGAAGGGCATTGAATAGTTTGCAATGAAGTAAAGTAGAATGCAGTAAAAGTATAGTACGCACCAAGAAGAGAACATTTCAATTTTATAGTGGCTCGGTCATCTGACCTACATCCACTACCAACACCTCCTGTAATGAGGTCATCGGTTTCCACTATTGATATTTCTTGAATGGCAAAGATCAATCACCTCTTTACAAAACTTTCATAAGTGGCTCACTCTCCTTTTACAAACTTTCACACTTAGAAATGATGGAGGTGGACTCTCAACTTTTGCAAGCTAAATCACTATAGTTTCAGTTAAGTTTTTATCACTTCTCTATTCTTTACCAGCCGAGAAGTAATGGGTAACTATAGCCCTCAATTGGCTTCAGAATTGAAACCAAAAAGTGTCACATCCCTAGTTTTCGGGGTAGTAGCGGTACCACCACCAATACTGGGCGGTATTTGTCACACCCCTCAAAATATCGATAATATTAAAAAAATTTCAACACAAATCCATCCAGGATCCAATCACACATTTGAGGTCACTAAGAAAACATTCAGATCAAAATTTTACCTCTATAATCTACAAATTTATAAACCCTGTGCAGTTCATAAACATACAACACATCACTTGATGATTCATAAAATCTGAACCCAACTCACCAAAATAATAACCACAATATAAATTCACAAGTGTGAGAGTCTATATAGTCACAAAACCAACGTTTACCATAAGTTCATGTCATTACATGAATTAAACTTAACATTCTAGAATCCTAAACATGAGAGGTCCTTTAAACTTATACAAAATCCACAAGTTTAGATTCATCGTCAACATTTCATTAGATGCAGAGTGTGCTTATACAACAAAAACATATATACTAATAAAGATCTGCCCAAAATCTTTTAGCTTTCCACTAACTTAGCCCAATCTGAACATTTAAGTGAGCGACAAGCTATCTTGAAAAATTTATACAGCAACGGGGTGAGCATATAAAGCTCAGCAAGTGACTAACATATCCATGGTAAAAGAGGGAAATTTTCAAATAAGTAAGGTTTCATAATGCAAGGCAGAATATAAGAATCCATAGACATAATCTCATTAGGTGTAGAATCACAAATATTATTTCAATCAGACATATTTGGTTCATAACAGATGGAGCATAGAGTAATTGGAGCATATCAATAGCATATGAAATGTTCCGGAGCATATCAACAACATATGGAACATTTCGAAGCATAACAATAGCAAATGAAATATTTTGGAACATATCAAAGGCATACGAAATGTTTCAGAGCATATCAATGATAAATGAAATATTTCGGAACATATCAATGGCGTATGGACCATTTCGGAGCATTTCAAAGAAGAATACGAAACAGAAGCTCAAACGTCGAATTTGACGTTACATTCATATCATTCTTATCCAAACCATGTATAGAAACACATAACCAAAGCTTTAGATACCATATCAAACATATAGAAGGTGAAGTGGGACCATAACATAATATGGTACATCCATTTCTGAATGACCACCAAACATAAGTCTCCCACGTCTAGGAGGTCTCCCACGTTTGGGAGCTCCATCCACCCACATCTGAGTGAAGTCATAAGGGCCGGCAGAGCATCATAGGCTCTATGCATAACTCCTTTCATCATTTCTGGCAAAGGTTCACAATATCCCACAAACACTAAGTACAAAATGATAGTATGAACAATAAATAGCACATATCGGAAGCACACGCGGAATAACAAATGTACATATGCCTTTACGAGTCAATACGAGTTAAGTAATAATCTTTCACAATTGTATTCAGATTTGAAAGGAAATGAAACTAGAATAGGCACATATCGAAAGCAAATGCGGAACAATGGGATATACATGTGCCTATATGAGTCAATGTAATATGGCATAAAAGTTACACAAATGTGTTTCAAGAATGTAAATAATTTATAGACAAGAGCAAACCAAAATTCAAGCATTAATATAAGCCTCAATTGAGTGAAGAAAACTGAATGAAATCTATTTCCAAACGAATGAAAACAGAATATGCGAAATCGATCAAAGCTCGATTTCTGACAGAATTTGAGAGGCACATTGGATAAATATTTCAAGTTATCAATTATGCTCCAATGCCCTGAAGAAAGCTATTGTTGAAAGATATATCAATCTAATTTCTGATGAAATAAATTTCGTATGAATCAGGGTTTCCAACAAGGAGTTACCATTGATTTAGTAATCAAAGGTCAAAAACAAAATCACTGTTTTGCAGAATTCATAGGGTCGGCTTCAACAGATAACAGGATAGGCATTTGAATTCCAAAATTTTCAATCTATATTTCAAAAGAAAGGTTTACAAGCCTACTTTCGATTGAAGTCATTTTGTATAAATCAGAATTTCTAATAGGGACTTATAGGTATTTTAGTATCGAAAGGTCAGAAATTTTGATCCCTATTTTACAGCATCTATAGGCTCATTTGAAACAGACGTTTGGGTAAGTATTCGGTTTCCAAAATCTTCAAAATCAGTATCAAAAGAAAGATATAAAAGTCTAATTTCAAACGAACTAGGTCTTGTCCAAATCCACATTTGGTGCTAAAAATTATAGCTAAAAAAGTATATAGGGGTCAGGTTACCAAAAAATTCCAGATCCATGGTTCTTTCTCTGTTCTTCCACGCAGTTGCCTTCTCTGGTTCCTTAAGAACGAAGGCAGAGAGGCTTAAACGGTGGGATTTATAATTTTGTATATTTTTCAGTTTATTCCTTGTATTATTATATTTACGATTAGGTCCTCAGGGTTTACATATAGGTCCTCAGATTTTTTTTTGAACAAATCCCCCGAATCTTATGAATAAGTTCTCAGATTCATACTTTGGCTCTTTTATGAAATTTAAAATAGATACTTACATTACAACTAGAAACTTATACGAAAATTCAGAAATGAGGGATGTTATAGTACTACCGCTTGACACTCTGACACTGGGTACTACCATTGCCTAACAAAGCCTCGGAGACTGGACTCTGTCAGTACCACCACCTGACACGGTGGTACCATCCCTTGGCGACATTAACTACCGATTGTACCACCACCCAGACCTCTTGGGAGGCTAAGTCTCAAGCGATTCCACTGCCCACCCTGGGCGGTGCCACCACTTGGCAAGGCTCCAAGTGGCCGAGTAGGCCTTCCATCCGATATAACTCAGCCCTGGTTTAGGCTCAATTGGCCC
This sequence comes from Musa acuminata AAA Group, assembly GCF_036884655.1. NCBI lineage: Eukaryota > Viridiplantae > Streptophyta > Magnoliopsida > Zingiberales > Musaceae > Musa > Musa acuminata. Next base: position 19,780,787 of record NC_088351.1, on the reverse strand, counting down.
TTGACTAAGTTAGTGGGCTTACCTCTCAATCGTAACCCTAATTATGTGCTAACATCGATTTCTAAGGCATACACTAAACAAAACAAGTCCGGTAAGTCCATGTTTCTTCCGGTGAGCTTCCGACGATCTTCCGGTGGACTTCTGACGATCTCTCGGTAATCTTCCAATGGACTCCCAACAAGCTCTTGGACTTTACAATGATCTTCTTGGCGAGTTCCGATGAGCTTCTTTGGCAAGCTCCTAGACTTCTCAACTAATTCTGGCAGCACTTCCGACGAACCTCTGGACTCTCGACGAACACTCGAACTCCCAACGAATTCTCGATCTTAACTCTAGCATTTAATTTTGCTTTATGCCTTGATCACTATCGTAGTTAATCCTGCACACTTTTCTCAATATATAGATTGGATTAAATAATTTATCAATTGATATCATCATCAAAATCCAAGATTCAACAACAAGAAGCCATGAATTCTGAGATAGATTCCATGTACAGGTTTGGAACCTAGTTAATGTAACCAAGGGTATTGTACCTATTGGTTGCAAATGTGTATAGATTCCATGTGCAGCGGATTAAAACTCGAAAGTTTTAAATCGATTTCGTAAATGTGTAGAGATTTCGATTCGACGAAGGATGACTTAGCTAAAATAGCTCGAGTAAAGGTAGTCAAGAGTAGGGAGATGAAAACCGAATGATTAGCAGCTAAGTAGAGAAATGGTTCAGAAAATTAAACACTCACACATTCAAGGAACACCACGATGTATAGTGGTTCGTTCAAACAACCTACATCCTGTTAGGATCAAGAGCACTAAGAGGGGGGGGGGGTGTTGAATTAGTGCAACGAAAAACTTTCAATGATTTAAAATGACGTTCGTACGATAAAAGCGATTTCGATATGAAAGCCGATTCGAAAATTGTTTTAACTTAGATTAGGCAAAGTGCAGTTAAAGTAAAGTTATGGAGACAGTTTACAGTTTATATACAAAACAAAAAGTAAATGCAAACGGAGATTTAGAGTGGTTCGGTCAATCTTGACCTACATCCACTTTTGGCTTCCTCCTCCGATGAGGTCACCGACATACACTAGAGGCCTTCCTTCAATAGGTGAATGCCAACCACCCTTTTACAGTTTCACTCCTTTTGACGGGCTTAGGAGACAACCCTTACAGAATTTTCTCTCCTCTCTTAAAATATCAAAACTTGGAAGAAAAGAAGGAGAAGAACTTCTAGCTTTTACAACACTTTTGAGCTCTAAAAATCATAGAGTAAGATTGGATTTTCGGTGCACTTTCATGCAGGAAAGGGTGGGATATATATAGGCGCCAAACTTGTTTGAATTTGGAGCTCAAAAATTTTATCTCCCGGATTTTCGAGGTCTTGGCGGTACTACCGCCAGACTAGGCGGTATGATTGCCTAACAGAGCTCGAAAACCGAGCTCTGGTGGTGCCACCGCCTGACTAGGGTGGCTCCACCACCCAATCTTGCTCGAAGACTGAGCCCAGGTGGTGCCATCACCTAACTATGTCACGCCCCTAAAAATATCGATAATATTAAAATTCAAGAAAACAAATCAATCCAGGATCCAAACTAACATTTGAGGTCACTAAGAAAACATTCAGATCAAAATTTCACCTCTATAATCTATAAATTTATAAACCTTGTGTAGTTCATAAACATACAACACATTGCTCGATGATTCATAAAATCTGAACCCAACTCACCAAAATAATAACCACAACATAAATTCACAAATTTATAAACCCTGTGCAGTTCATAAACATATAACACATCGCTCGATGATTCATAGAATCTGAACCCAACTCACCAAAATAAAAACCACAACATAAATTCACAAGTGTGGGAGTTTGTACAATCATAAAACCAACGTTTACCATAAGTTCATATCGTTACACAAATTAAACTTAACATTCCATAATCTTAAACATGAGAGGTCCTTTAAACTTATACAAAATCCACAAGTTTAGATTCATTGTCAACATTTCATTAGATGCAGCGTGTGCTTATGCAACAAAAACATATATACTAATAAAGATCTGCCCAAAATCTTTTAGCTTTCCATTGCCTCAACCCAGTCTTAACATTTAAGCAAGCGACAAGCTATCCTGAAAAATTTATACAACAACGGGCTGAGCATATAAAGCTCAGTAAGTGACTAACATATCCATGTCAAAAGAGGATAATTTTCAAAGAGATAAGGTTTCATAATGCAAGGCAGAATATAAGAATTCATAGACGTAATATCATTAGGTGCAGAATCACAATTGTCATTTCAATCATACATATTTGGTTCATAACAGATGGGGCATAGAGTAATTGGAGCATATCAACCACGAATGAAACGTTTCGGAGCATATCAATAACAAATTAAACATTTCGGAGCTTATCAATGACGTATGAAATGTTCCGGAGCATATCAATAGTGTATGGAACATTTCGAAGCATATCAACAATGAATGAAACATTTCGGAGCTTATCAATGGCGTATGAAATGTTCCGGAGCATATCAACGGCATATGGAACATTTCGAAGCATATCAACAATGAATGAAACATTTCAGAGCTTATCAATGGCATATGAAATGTTCCGGAGCATATCAACGGCGTATGGAATATTTCAAAGCATATCAACGATGAATGAAATATTTCGGAGCATATAAATAACAAATAAAATGTTTCGGAGCTTATTAGTGGCGTATGAAATGTTCCGGAGCATATCAACGGCGTATGGAACATTTCGGAGCATATCAAAAACAAATACCAAACAGAAGCTCAAACGTCGTCTTTGACGTTGCATTCATATCATTCTTATCCAAAGCATGTACATAAACACATAACCAAAGCTCTGGATATCATATCAAACATATAGAAGGTGTAGTGGGATCACAGACAGAATGTGGTTCATCCATTTCTGAATGACCACCAGACAGAAGTCTCCCACGTCTAGGAGCTCAATCCACCCACGTCTAGGTGAAGTCAGAGGGGGCCAGCAGAGCATCGCAGGCTCTATGCATAACTCCCTTTACTATTTCTGGCAAAGGTTCACATTATCCCACAACACCATAGTACAAAAGGGCAGTATGAACAATAAATAGCATTTATCGGAAGCACACGCGGAACAACAAAAGGTACATGTGCCTTTACGAGTCAATACGATGCAAGCAACAATCTCTCACAAATGTATTCAGATTTGGAATGAAATGAAAGCAAGAGTATACCAGGATTCCAAGCAATCATATGTAGCTCAATTCAAATAAGAAGGTTAGATGAATTCAATATCCAAATGAATGAAACTAGAATAGGCACATATCGAAAGTAAATGCGGAACAATGGGATATACATGTGCCTAATTCAATATCCAAAGGAATGAAACTAGAATAGGCACATATCGAAAGCAAATGCGGAACAATGTGATATACATGTGCCTATATGTGTCAATGTGATATAGCTTAAACGTTACACAAAAATGTTTCAAGAATGTAAATAATTTATAGGCAAGAGCAAACCAAAATTCAAGCAATAACATAATCCTCAATTGAGCAAAGGGGACTGAATGTAATCTATTTCCAAATGAATAAAATAGAATACGCGAAATCGACCAAAGCTCGATTTCTGTCAGGATTCAAGAGGCACATTGAACAAATACTTCAGATTATCAATTATACTCTAATACCCTTAAGAAAGCTACTGTCGAAAGATAAATCAATCTATTTTCTGATGAAATAAGTTTCATACGAATCAAGGTTTCCAACAAGGAGTTACCATTGATTTAGTGACCAAAGGTCAAAAAAACTAAATCATTGTTTTGCAGAATCCATAGGGCGGAATCAATCATTAGCAAAATAGGCATTTGAACTCCAAAATTTTCAGTCTATATATCAAAAGAAAGGTTTACAAGTCTAGTTTCAAATGAAATTAGTTTTGTACAAATCAGAATTTGTAACAGGGACTTATAGGCATTTTAGTATCAAAAGGTCAGAAATTTTGATCCCTGTTTTGCAGCATCCATAGGCTCAATTGAAACAGACGTTTGGGTAAGTATTCGGAGTCCAAAATTTTCAAAATCAGTGTAAAAAGGAAGGTATAAGAATCTACTTTCAAATAAATAAGATTCTGCCTAAATCGATGTTTGGTGCTAAAAATTATGGCTGAAACAATATATAGGGGTCAGTTTACCAAAAAATTTCAGATCCATGATTTTTGTATCTAACAAGAGAAATATCAGGTTCTAGGCTGAAATCTTTCGAATAATTCAGAATAAATATAAGATCAAAGACTAATAATTCTGTAGGAAGGGATTAGAACACTTGCCTTTAAGAATTATGACCCTAAATGAGAAGATTTGAGCAAGAAACCTCAAAGCCCCAAAATTTTTTCTTCTTCTTCTTCCCCCTTTTTCTTCTCTTCTTCTTTCTTTCTTTCTCCTATTCTTCCACGCAGCTGCCTTCTCTGGTTCCTTATGAACGAAGGCAGAGAGGCATAAATGGTGGGATTTGTATTTTTATGTATTTTGTAGTTTAGTCCTTGTATTATTATATATACGATTAGGTCCTCAGGGTTTACATATAGGTCCTCAGATTTTTTTTTTCTTTTTGAACAAATCCCCCAAATCTTATGAATAATTTCTCAGATTGATATTTTGGCTCTTTTATCAAATTTAAAATAGATACTTATATTGCAACTAGAAACTTATACGAAAATTCAGAAATGAGGGATGTTATAGACTAGGGTGGTTCCACCGCCTAGTCTTGCTCGGAGACTGAGCCCAAGGGGTGCCACCACCTAACTGGGGTGGTTCCACCGCTCAGCTTTCTTGGGAGATTGAGCTCCTAATCGGTACCATCGTCGACCCAAGCGGTGCCATTGCCAGCCAGAAAATTTGGGTTTGAATGGGCTGATCCATTCGGCCCAATTTGGGTCTGTCAAGGGCCCAATTGCCCCTAGATTAAGTTAATGGGATCATCTTCCATTCCTAGCTTAATCTACATGCTAACTATGATATTTCTTAAGACATTTACTGCAGCTTGCTCTCGTGTGTCAATCACTTCTTCCGGCGAACTTCCGGCGAACATTCGACGAACCCTCAGCGATGCTCCGGCGGACTTTCGGCAAATCTCCTGGACTTGCGACGATCCACTTGGCGAGTTCCGACAAGCTTCTTTGGCAAACTCCTGGACTTCTCGGATTTATTCCCGCAGAACCTCCGACGACCGTCCGGACTTCCGTCGAACTCTCGAATCCCCAACGTGATCATGGTCTTGACTTCTGCGTAACTCCTACATGTCTTACTGCCATCATAGTTAATCCTACACACTTATCTCAACATATAGATTAGAAAACAAATGACAATTGACTTCATCATCAAAATCCGAGATTCAACAATCTCCCCCTTTTTGATGATGATAATCGATTGATAACAGAGTTAACCTTAACTCCCCCTATCTATATGTCATACTTGAGATAAGTCATTCTTGAATGCAAAGCCTTTGAATTCAAGAGATATATTGATAAGTTAAGATCATTTATCCTTATCAATACTCGTATCATGATTCCAATCATGATGTATTTCTCTGAAAATGATGTCAAGGCTTGACATCCATTTTCAGGTTTTACATTTCAAATGTGAAAGATAGCAATTGTAGCAATTCATCATATGGCAAGATATCAACATGTAAAATTACGATGTATGTTCTTGATATCTTAACATAATGCAAATATTTCAAATGTTAAGCAATCATAGCATTTCATCACTTGACAAGATATCAATTTGTAGAATTGCGATGTAAGCTCTAGATATCATAATAAAGTGCAAATATGGCAATAACATAGTGCAAATATGGCATAGTGCATATATGGCAATCATAGCAATTCTATCACCAATTTATCATATATTTCGATGCAAGCATTTGATATCTCAACATAATTCAAATTTAAGTATGACACTCATAGCATCAATTCATATATTTCTCATTCAAATATTACACTCATAGTATCAATTCATATATTTCTCCCCCTTTATCATCAACAAAAAGGAGAATTATATAAGCAAATTTTAACTCAGTTTATGTCAGTTTTTAACAATGAGGGATGGGATACCAATTATATCAATATCTCAAGGAAAATATGACATAGAGATAACTTTCATTACTCCTTCCTCTTTATTTGTTATTATCTTTTTGGATGGAGGAGGAAAGTCATTTATGAGCTTACCCGAATGAAGTTAAAATTGATAAGATATTAAAGTATGCTTCATTTTTACAAGGATCAAGATATATGTGTGAATCAAATCCTTGCACGTAAAACTTTTTCTTAAAAGATATAAGAAGGAATCATCAAATCTATTTCTCGAAAGATATTTTTCACATGATAAGTCTTTGAGAGATGCATTTGCTAGTTGATTCCATATGTCAAAAATTAATAATGTGAATCAAACTCAATATGACATATGTTTTTTAAGTCCGGAAGAGAATAATGTATCGAGAAAATCCGATTGTTAGGATCAAGAAGAACCGAAAATGAAATTTAATACTTTCATGCATTCGGACAAGGTTTTGCTATAGATTTTCAAATTCAATCATGAAGATAAAATATGCTTATTATCATGGAAATTTTTGTATCCAAAACATATAATTTCCAACATGTAATTAAGGCATATAATTGTGTAAAATTATCATGGCAATTAAGTGATTTGATCATTAAATAAAAAAAGTCCGAAAAATAATCTTAACAAGTTCATGCATTCGGACATATTAACATTTCTAATTCTCTTCTAATGAAATCAAATTGTTCTTCACTTATAGGTTTTGTAAAAATATCAACTAGTTGATCCTTAGTATCAATGAACTCTATGATTACATCATGATTAGTGACATGATCTCGTATAAAGTGATGTCTAATATCAATATGTTTTATTCTTGAGTGTTGAATTAGATTCTTTGTTAAACATATTACACTTGTGTTATCACATTTAATGGGAATGTTTTTAAGATGGACTTTATAATCTTCTAAGGTATTTTTCATCCATACAACTTGTGCACAGCATGCACTAACTGCAATATACTCAACTTCGGTTGTTAATAGTGAAACTGAGTTTTGTTTCTTAGACGATCAAGAAACAAGAAATGTCCTAAAAATTGACATGTTCTTGATGTTCTTTTTCTATCTAGTCTACACCCAGCAAAATCCGCATCAGCATAAGCAATTAATTCAAAATTCTTGATTTTTGGATACCATAATCCTAGATTTGTGGTACCTTTAAGATATCTAAGTATTCTTTTAACCGTTTTGAGATGAGATATCTTAAGGTTCGATTAAAACCTAGCACACAGTCCTACACTGAACATGATATCTGGTCTAGTTGTAGTGAGGTAAAGTAAACTTCCTATCATACCCCTATAAGTTTTTTCTCTATTTTCATCAACTCCTAACTTAGTGGAGGTGCTCATAGGAGTGTTAATAGCTTTTGAGCTATCCATATTAAATCTTTTCAGCAGATCTAAAGCATATTTAGTTTGACTAATAAAAATGTCATTACTTAGTTACTTAATTTATAAGCCTAAGAAAAAGGTTAATTCTCCCATCAAACTCATTTCAAATTCGAGACTCATGGTTTTAGCAAAAGATTCATAAAGAGATTTATTCATAGAACCGAAAATAATATCATCAACATAAATCTGAACAATGAGAAATTTTTTTTTAAAATTCTTGATAAACAATGTAGTATCAACCTTGCCTTTTGTGAAATTATTTTCAATAAGAAAAGTACTAAGTCTCTCATACCAAGCCCTTGGGACTTGTTTTAAACCATAGAGAGCTTTAATTAATTTAAATACATGATTAGGGAGGCTATTATTTTTAAATCTGGGAGGTTGTTCAATATAAACTTCTTCAGAAATAAAGCCATTAAGAAAAGCGCTTTTAACATCCATTTGAAATTACTTAAAACTATTATTACTAGCATAGGCAAAGAGCGTCCTTATTGCTTCTAATATAGCCAAAAGAGCGAAGGTTTCTTCGTAATCGATACATTCTTCTTGGTTGAAACCTTCATCTTGCTTGTTTCTAAAGACCCATTTGGTACCAATAACTAAATGTGTTGAATCTTGGATTTTAATGATGAAGTCAATTGTCATTTGTTATCTAATTCATATGTTGAGATAAGTGTGCAGGATTAACTACGATGGAAGAAAGACATGCAATAGGAGTTGTGCCAGAGTCAAGACTATGATCATGTTGGGAGTTCAAGAGTTCGACGGAAGTTCAGACGGCCAAGCGGTGGCACCACCAGGGTCGGTGGTGGCACCGCCTAGGAGCCAGTCTCCGAGCGAGACTGGGTAGTGCAACCACCCCAGTCAGGCTGTCACGACCCGAGTCTGATGAGCCAACTGGCCAATAACTCCATTTTGGTCCTACAACCACGGACCAAAATGCTTAAGCGGGAGTTAACATAGTACACTCATCAGACCCTTATAAGCTAATCATACACATTGCCCACTTCCGATGTAGGACTAATGGGATGTTACACTATCCCCAACTCAATTAGCTTGACGTCCTCGTCAAGGCCCGACATATCCCAGATCGAACCCTAGCATAGTGCATGTGAGGTTAGGTTACTATAGACTAATTGTATTGATTATAGACTGTTGAATCAAGTGACCACAAAAAACAAGTATCCCATACCCAGAATTGATGATTTGTTTGATCAACTACAGGGTGCACAAGTATTCTATAGGATTGACCTGAGGTTAGGTTACTATCAGTTGAAGATCAAGGAGGAGGATTAACTCAATGGTGGCTCCACGCCGTGATGAGTTCTCTAACTCCATCCACGGGTAGCCCTTTCCTACTCGAGCCCTCTCACCCTGCCCAAATGCTAGGTTGGCTCTGATACCAAATGTCACGACCCGAGTCTGATGAGCCAACTAGCCAATAACTCCATTTTGGTCCTGCAACCACGGACTAAAATGCTTAAGCGGGAGTTAATGTAGTACACTCATCAAGCCCTTATAAGCTAATCATACACATTACCCACTTCCGATTTGGGACTAATGGGATGTTACACTATCCCCAACTCAATTAGCTTGACGTCCTCGTCAAGGCCCGACATATCCCAAATCGAACCCTAGCATAGTGCATGTGAGGATTAACTCAGTGGTGGCTCCACGCCGATGAGTTCTCTGACTCCATCCACGGGTAGCCCTTTCCTACTTGAGCCCTCTCACTGTTAGGACTCTAGCTTGGAGAGTCCTAATTGAGAGGGACATTCATGTAAAAATGTTAGGACTCTAGCTAGGAGAGTCCTAATTGAGAGGGACATTCTGTTAGGACTCTAGCTAGGAGAGTCCTAATTGTGAGGGGCATTCATGTAGGAGGTTTTTTCTTAGAGAAGAATTAAGAGTTGTAAGGGAATAGGAGTCTTGAGTAGGAGTCCTATTAGGAGTTGGTTAGAAGTAAGAGTCTTAAGTAGGAGTCCTATTATGAGTTAGGGTTTAGAAGCCCTATAAATAGCCATGTATTCCTTCTCTTTTCTTAAGCAATAGATGAATCTTCTCTGCAGCCTTTGAGCAGCAACTTGGAGGGAGGAACCCCTATAGAGTTCCAAGGAGGCCGATCCCCTAAAGAGATCAACCCCAAGTTTAGAATCTACAAGGGTTCTAACACTTGGTATCAGAGCAGCGTTCTTGGCGTCTCGCTGCCCTTCCACAATCATCCATCAACCCTCTACAACCATCCAAAGCAATTCCCCCAATTGCTTAAAAGATCGTCACCGAATTCCGTCATCATCTCCACCACCACGGATCATCCTTTGATCTCCCCGTGAATTGCAACAGGTTCTGATTTCCTACCTTAATGCTGCTGCAATTTAGTTATCCTTATTCGAAAATCCAAAAAAAAAAAAAAAAATCGTTCCTATATTGCTGCATAAACTTTTCGTCACAAAGTTTTCATCTCTACGACGAAAGATACATTGCAGAATTCCAGCCGCATAGCACCATCTATTTGATCTTGCTACTATGCTTTTTCTATCCAAATTTCTACGAAATTTTTATGACATCTTTGACACTTCCTAATAGTAGATTTCCCTTTGGTTTCATCGAAAAATTCTCAATATAAACTACTGATCTTTTATGTCCAATCTGCTACACTTGAAAATCTATGCTGCAGAAAATTTCAGCTGCATATCGTTGCCTTTACCCATCTATTTGCAATCTTTTTTGAATGAAATTTTTTATACACTTCATAGATCATCTTGGCTTCCATCTAAGATTGATCTATTAAGAAATTCATCTCTAAAAACGATTTTATGTTGCTGCAAATTTTCATCGTAACCCGCTGAAATTTTTCGACGATAATTCTGCAATTGCAACTTGCACCAATTTCCTTGCTATTATACTGCCGAAATTTTCTTGATTAAACTAGATATCCTTGCTGTCATATAAACTGTGATTTTGCTATCAATTCCCTCCTCAATTCTCTCAAGTTTTTGGTGGAAATTACGTCGAGAAATCGTTGTTTCTTCGACGATAATTCTACTCTTACAAGACAGCACATACTTGCTGCAACTTCCACGGATTTCTGTCAAACCTTTGCTACCATCTACCACAGATCCAAAACTTTCAACCACAGCCCTAAAACTCGACTAAACCACACCCTCAAACTGCACCCAAAACTGCCACAAAACAAGCCTAAATCGTAGCCTACATCCACCAATCCACCAACCCTTTTGACCATCACTTCTCTCAACCTATACATGCCTTTAACCTAACAACAAAAGAGAGATCTTAACATCATAGATTTGGAGGCATATATTATGGCATCTAAGGAGGTAATCAATGCTAAATTCGAAGCCTTGGAGGCACGAATGGAGGATAAGATTCGGATGCTCTTTACCGAACTCAGATTGGGCCGACCACTAAGCCCGAAGAAATCACATCAAGGAGAGAGCTTTGCCCAATCACACCAACCCCAAAGATATGACTTCCAAGAGAGGGGAAGCTCTAGGACCAACCCCAACTATCCATACATGAGAGTGGACTTCCCTATATGGGAAGAAGGAGACCCGATTGGTTGGATCTCGCGCGCGGAGCGATATTTTCGGTACCACAAAACCGCGGATGTATCTATGGTGAAAATTGCAGCTATACATCTTAAAAGGGATGCTATACAGTGGTTTGACTGGTTTGAACATACTTATGGAGTCCTTTCATGGCGATAATTCAAAGAAGGACTGCTGATTCGCTTCAGACCAACCGATTTCGAGAATATTGACGAACAACTAGCAAAGATCCAACAAACCTCCACCATTCAGGAGTACCAAACCAGGTTTGAAAGGTTATCTAATCAAACTCATGATTGGTCTCAAAAACAGCTATTGTGGACCTTCATTGAGGGCTTAAAGCCGGAGATCCGAGGAGAAGTTAAAGCGCGACAACCGTATACGCTTATGGCAGCCATCTCTTTCGCACGACATCAAGAGGAACAATTGAACTATGAAGCTCGGAGGACTAGGGTCTCTCCTCAACGAGTAATATTGAAGCCCTTAGCCTCCCCTACTGTCGACCAAGTCCCTACACTAAAGAGGTTAACAAGAGAAGAGCTTCGGGAGCGATATGCGAAGGGGTTATGTTGGCATTGTGACGAGCTGTGGAGCCGTGAGCATCGCTGTAGTAAAGGGGGACTTCTTATGATTGAACCAATAGAAGAAGAGGTCATTGAACATCCAAAAGAGAGCCTTGAACATGAAGAAGAAGATGCAGAAGAAGAGCCACAACCGACCGAAGTTACGGTACATACACTAGCTAGCTACTCCAACCCGCAAACGATGAAAATTGGAGGCCTTCTCAAACAACAACCAATCACTGTTCTCATCGACACGGGCAGTACTACTAACTTCCTAAATAGTAAGCTTGCTGTTCGGATATCATTACCTATCGAGAATCGCTGTAGGTTTGATGTTAAGGTCACCGACGGACGGATTTTGAATTGTGATCATAGGCGCTTGCAGGAGAAACTATTGCTGCAGGACCAAGAGATAATTGCAGATTTCTTCCTTCTCCCTCTTAACAATCATGAGGCCATGCTCAAAATTAAATTGTTAACGACATTAGGTGATATTTCTTGGAATTTTATGAAACTAATTATGAAATTTTACAGTAAGGAGAAACAGGTGACATTGCACGGGAAACGTGGGGGCGACATAACAACGATTTGCACACAACAAATGGAGAATGTTTTGCATAAAGCATGCAGCAGCTTTTTGGTACAACTTGAGCAGCAAACTAAGGGAGAGCCAACAGAATTTGAAGATCCAAATCTACTTCCTTTGCTTGCTGAATTTTCAAATATATTTGACGAACCGCGCAACCTACCTCTTACCTGTCGGCATGATCATTGTATAATGATTCTTCCAGGCAAATCTTCAGCAAATGCTCAGCCATATCAGTATCCACACCTTCAGAAGGATGAAATAGAAAGGATTATAAAAGAGATGCTCGAAACATGAGTTATTCGGCCAAGTTGCAACCTCTACTCTTCGCCGGTGCTACTTGTACGCAAGAAGGATGGAACAAGGCGAATATGTGTTGATTACCGAGCTCTCAATGGCATAATCATCAAGGACAAATACTTTATTCCAATAGTAGATGAATTGCTAGATGAAAGGGAGCACAAATCTTTACAAAGCTGGACCTTTGATCCGGGTATCATCGAATACGAGCATGCGAAGAGGACATATGGAAAACCACCTTTTGAACACACAACAACCACGAATTTTTGCTTTCTTCAATAAAAGGTGGAATATCTTGGGCATATCATATCAGAGGAAGGTGTGGCAGTGGACCCCTTCAAAATTGGAGCAATGCAAAACTGGCCGACCTCGAGAAACATAAAACTGCTACATGGCTTTCTGGGTTTAACAGGCTACTACCGCAAGTTCGTGAAAAACTATGGAAAGATCAGTGCACCACTTACTTCCTTACTAGAAAAAGATGTCTTCCAATGGTTGGATAGAGCCTCCGCTGCCTTCGACAAAGTTAAGGCAGCCATGACGACGACGCCGGTGCTAACACTACCAGATTTCAACCGACCCTTCTTTATTGAGGCCGACACATCTGGAGTCAGAATTGGAGCCATTCTCATGCAAGATGGTCGACCACTCACCTACACTAGCAAGGCATTATCTCCCTCCGATCAAAATATGTCAACATATGATAAGGAGATGCTCGCCATTGTGCGCGCAGCAACGAGGTGGAGATTGTACTTGATCAAGCGATACTTTCAAATCAAGACCGACCTTAAAAGCCTAAAATATCTCTTGGAGCAGAAGATATCTTCCCCCGAGCAGCAAAAATGGGTAACAAAACTTCTTGGATTTGATTTTGAAATAACTTACAAAAAGGGGAAAGAGAATGTTTTTGCATATACGCTTTCGCAGCTACCCGAGCAAGTTGAAGTTTCGACTGTTTCACTTCCGACCAGCGACTTCCTTGAGGATATTAAGATGGAATGACAGGAAGATTCAGATACTAGTAAGATTATAAAAAAATTGGAGGAAGCACCAAGCCCCATGGCTCATTACTGTCACGCCCCAAAATTATCCATGATATTAAAAATTTTTCATCATAACTAACCCAGGATCCAAACACACATTTGAGGTCACTAAGAAAACATTCAGATCAAAAATTTCACTTCTATAATCTACCAATTCATATCCCTGTGCAATTCATAAACATAGCACACATCACTCGATAATTCATACAATCTGAACTCGACTCATCAAAATAAAAACCACAATATAAATCCACAAGTGGGGAAATCTATGCAGTCACCACAATCATCGATTTACCATAAGTTCATATCATTACACAAATTTAATTTAACATTCCAAAACCCTATACATGAGGGATCCTTTAACTTACACAAAATCCACAGGTTTAGATTCATAGTCACATTTCATTAGATGCAAGGTAGCTTATACACAACTACATATATGCTAACAAAAGTTCTGTCCAACGTCTTCTAAACTTTCCGCTGCCTCAGCCCATTCTTAACATTTAAGCAAGAGTTACGCTATCCTGAAAAATTTATCAACAAACGGGGTGAGCATAAAGAGCTCAGCAAGTGACTAACATATCCATATCAAAACAGTACAATTTCCAAAGAGATACAGTTTCAAAACACAAAGCAGAATATACGATTTCGTAGACATAATATCATTAGGAGCAGAATCACAATTGTCCTTTTAATCATACATATTTGGTTCCTGACAGATGGGGCATAGAGTAATTGGAGCATATCAGAAACAAAGGAAACATATCGGAGCTTATCAATGGCATATAAAATGTTCCAAAACACATCAACGACATATGGAACATTACGAAGCAAACTCAACAGTGAAGGAAACATTTCAGAGCATATCAAACTCATATGTCGTACAGAAGCTCAAACGTCGTCCTTGACGTTGCAATCATATCATACTTATCCAGAGCAGGAATAGAAATAACTCACCAAGACTCTGGATGTCATATCAAACATATAGAGGGTGTAGTGGGATCTCAGTCAGAATGTGATTCATCCATTTCTGAATGACCACCTGACAAAAGTCTCCCACGTCTGGGAGCTCCATCCACCCACATCTAGGTGAAGTCAAAGGGGGCCGGCAGAGCATCGCAGGCTCTAAGCAATATCCCACATAGCGGGACCCCACATAGCGGGCAAATAAGCGCATACCAGAATATCCCACATAGCGGGACCCCACATAGCGGGCAAATCAGCGCATACCCTTTACCATTTCTGGCAAAGGTCCAGACAATCCCACACACCAGAGTACAAGAAGGCAGTTTCAACAAATTGCAGCATATAACGGAAGCACACGCGGAACAACCAAACGTACATGTGCCTTTTAAAAAACAATGTGATGCAAGGAACAAATCTCTCACAAAATATTCATTTTAGGGAAAGAATTGAAAGCAAGAGTGTACAGGGATTCCAAGCAATCATAACCAGCTCAATTCCAATAAGAAGGTTAGGTGAATTCAAGTATCCAAGGAAATGGAATAGAATACGCGAAATCGACCAAAGCTCGATTTCGGACAGAATTCCAGTGGCACATCAAACAAATTTTTCAGAATAACAAATATGCTCCAATACCCATAAGAAGGCTATGGTTGAACCATATATCAGTCTATATTCGGATGGAACAGATTTCATATGAAACAGGGCTCCCAACACAGAGTTACCTCTGATTTGGTAACATCACAATCACAATCACTGGTTTGCAGACTTTATAGGATCGGATTCAACAGACGATAGGGTGAGCAATTGAACTCCAAAATTTTCAAACTATATGTCAAAAGAGAGGATTTCAAGTCTAGTTTCAAATAAACTCAGTTTGGTACAAATTAGAATTTTCAACAGGGAGTTATAGGCGTTTTAGTTTCGAAAGGTCAGAAATCTTGAACTCTGTTTTACAGCGTCTATAGGCTCTTTTGAAACAAATTTTTGGGTAAGTATTCGGTATCCAAAATCTACAAAATCAGTGTCAAAAGAAAGCCATACGAGTCTAATTTCAAACAAAAATAGTTCCTGCCTGAATTCTCATTCTGTACTAAAACTTAGGGCCGAAACAGTGCTTAGGGGTCAGTTTACCGAAAACTTTCAGAATCCATAGTTCTATGTCCAAAGAGGAACATATCAGTTTCTAAATAAAAATCTTCCAATTTATTTAGAATCAACATAAAAACAGAGTCAAATACTTATGTAGGAAGGGGTTAGAACACTTGCCTTTGCAAATTTTGACCCGAAGTAACAAGATTAAAGCAAAAACCCTAAAAGCCCCAAATTTTCTTTCTCTTCTCCTTCTTCTTCTTCTTCTTCTTCTTCTTCTTTTCTTTCCCTGATCACCCACGAGCTGCCTCCTCTGCTTCCTTAACAACGAAGGCAGAGAGGCTTAAGCGGTGGAATTTGTCATTTGGTGCATTTTGCAGTTTAGTCCTTGTTTTTATCATATTCACGATTAGGTCCTTAGGGTTTACATATAGGTCCTCAGATTCTTTCTTCCTTTTTTTTTTTTTTTTTTTTTTGAACAGATCTCCCAAATCTTACAAATAGGTTACCTCTAATTCATACTCTATTTCTTTTGTCAATTAAAATAGATGCTTACATTATCACCAAAAATTTATACGAACATTCGGAAATGAGGGGTGTTACAATTACAATTGAGACTCAAAAGAATTACACTATAAGGGACGCATTGTGCTTGTGACAAATTCTACTTGCATCTTCAATAGCAGATTTTGGACAAAGTTATTCTATATGCAGGGTACTAAATTGAAAAGGAGTACGACATATCACCCACAAACCAACAGCCAACTGGAAGTTTTAAACAGGTGCTTGGAGACAGCCCAAAGCCACCCACCAAATATGACAACCCAAAGAGAACTCCAGACCCAGCCAAGTGCCATTATTGATCGACGGATCGTGACTCGACGACGACGACCCACTAATGAAGTGCTAATACAGTGGGTGAACCTACCAAAAGATGATGCCACTTGGAGAACTCCAGACCCAGCCAAGTGCCATTATTGATCGACGGATCGTGACTCGACGACGACGACCCACTAATGAAGTGCTAATACAGTGGGTGAACCTACCAAAAGATGATGCCACTTGGGAGAACTATGACGACTTGAAAATCAAATTCCCAGAATTTATGAATCATCAGCCTCGAGAACAAGGCTGATTTGAAGAGGGCGGGTCTGTTAGGACTCTAGCTTGGAGAGTCCTAATTGAGAGGGACATTCATGTAGGAGGTTTTTTCTTAGAGAAGAATTAGGAGTTGTAAGGGAATAGGAGTCTTGAGTAGGAGTCCTATTAGGAGTTGGTTAGAAGTAAGAGTCTTAAGTAGGAGTCCTATTAGGAGTTAGGGTTTAGAAGCCCTATAAATAGCCATGTATTCCTTCTCTTTTCTTAAGCAATAGATGAATCTTTTCTGCAGCCTTTGAGCAGCAACTTGGAGGGAGGAGGGAGGAACCCCTATAGAGTTCCAAGGAGGCCGATCCCCTAAAGAGATCAACCCCAAGTTTAGAATCTACAAGGGTTCTAACACTCACCCTGCCCAAATGCTAGGTCGGCTCTGATACCAAATGTCACGACCCGAGTCTGATGAGCCAACTAGCCAATAACTCCATTTTGGTCCTACAACCACGGACCAAAATGCTTAAGCGGGAGTTAACGTAGTACACTCATCAGGCCCTTATAAGCTAATCATACACATTGCCCACTTCCGATGTGGGACTAATGGGATGTTACACTAACATAGTACACTCATCAGGCCCTTATAAGTTAATCATACACATTGCCCACTTCCGAGGTGGGACTAATGGGATGTTACACTATCCCCAACTCAATTAGCTTGACGTCCTCGTCAAGGCCCGACATATCCCAGATCGAACCCTAGCATAGTGCATGTATTTAACTCCATTTTGGTCCTACAACCACAGACCAAAATGCTTAAGCAGGAGTTAACGTAGTACACTCATCAGGCCCTTATAAGCTAATCATACACATTGCCCACTTCCGATGTGGGACTAATGGGATGTTACACTAACATAGTACACTCATCAGGCCCTTATAAGTTAATCATACACATTGCCCACTTCCGAGGTGGGACTAATGGGATGTTACACTATCCCCAACTCAATTAGCTTGACGTCCTCGTCAAGGCCCGACATATCCTAGATCGAACCCTAGCATAGTGCATGTGAGGATTAACTCAGTGGTGGCTCCACGCCGTGATGAGTTCTCTGACTCCATCCACGGGTAGCCGTTTCCTACTCGAGCCCTCTCACCCTGCCTAAATGCTAGGTCGGCTCTGATACCAAATGTCACGACCTGAGTCTGATGAGCCAACTAGCGCTTGACGTCCTCGTCAAGGCCCGACATATCCCAGATCGAACCCTAGCATAGTGCATGTAAGGATTAACTCAGTGGTGGCTCCACGCCGTGATGAGTTCTCTGACTCCATCCACGGGTAGCCCTTTCCTACTCGAGCCCTCTCACCCTACCCAAATGCTAGGTCGGCTCTGATACCAAATGTCATGACCTGAGTCTGATGAGCCAACTGGCCAATAACTCCATTTTGGTCCTGCAACCACGGACCAAAATGCTTAAGCAGGAGTTAACGTAGTACACTCATCAGGCCCTTATAAGCTAATCATACACATTGCCCACTTCCGATATGGGACTAATAGGATGTTACACAAGCGGTGGCACCGCTTGGGCTCAGTCTCCGAGCGAGATTGGGCGGTGCAACCGCCCCTGACAAGCGGTGGAACCGCCTGAGCTCGATCTCCGGGCTCTACCAAGCGGTGCAACCACCCCTATTAGGCAGTGGCACCGCCCAGATGCTTAGTGTCCGAGCTGCTAGGTGGTTGTATCACCCCAGTCAAGAGGTAGTACCGCTAGGACCCCAGAAATCCGGGAGGTGACATCTTTGAGCTCCAAATTCAAACCAGTTTGGGGCCTATATATACCCCACCCTTTCCTGAATGAAAGGCCAACTAAAAGCTTGATCTTACTCTATGATTTTAGAGCTCAAAAGTGTTGTAAATTCTACAAGTTCTCCTGCCTCTTTTCTTCCAAGTTTTGATCTTTTAAGAGAGGAGAGAAATGTTAGGATCGAGAGCACTAAGAGGGGGGGGGGGTGAATTAGTGCAGCGGAAATCTTACAGCGATTAAAAACCAAAAGCTGCGTTCGTTCAAAAACTGTTATGATGCAAAAGCAAATTCTCAGTTTGTATCTAAGTGCAGTTTGCGTCTAAGCGCAGATTGCGTCTAAGCGCAGTTTTGCGTTTAAGCGCAGTTTACGTTTAAACTCAGATTTACGTATAAACGCAGTTTTACGTCTAAACGCATATTTACGTCTAAATGCAGATTTACGTCTAAACGCAGATTTACGTCTAAACGCAGTTTTACGTCTAAACGCAGATTTACGTCTAAACTCGGATTTACATCTTAAACTCAGATTTACGTCTAAACGCAGATTTACGTCTAAACGCAGTTTTACGTCTAGACGCAGATTTACGTCTAAACTTTTGAAACTTGTTTGTATACTCGCAGAAGGCAGTATGCAGTTGAAATCAAGACGTAAACGTGAGCTGAAATCTGATAATTGAGCGAGAAAAGCCGATTTACGTATGAATGCAGTTTTACGTCTAAATGCTGAAACTCGTTCGCAAAATAGTAGAGGAAAGTTTGCAGTTATCAATAGGATCAAAATGTAAGTGTAAACTGCAAAGAAGCTCGTTCGTAAAAGCACGGAAGACAGTTCTGCAGAATCAAACGTAAACGTAAACAGTAATGTATGAAAATACGAATTTACGTCTGAATGCAGATTCGGAAGAACAGCACTTAGAACTTGTTCGTGGAAGCGCAGAGAGCAGTAGCAATGAAGGAGGTTTGCAGTAATGATAAAGTGCTCGAAAATAAACGCAAACCAGAGATTTAGAGTGGTTCGGTCAGCCTTGACCTACTCCACTTTTGGCTTCCTCCACCGACGAGGTTGCCGACGTCAACTAGGTGCCTTCCTTCAATGGGCGAAGGCTAACTGCCCTTTTACAGTTTCTCTCCTTTTGACAGGCTCAGGAGACAACCTTTACAGACCTTTCTCTCCTCACTTTACAACTGAAAACTTGAAGAACAGAAGGAGGAGACTTAAAGGATTTACAACACTTTTGAGCTCTTAGAATCACAGAAAAGATCAAGATTTCGGTGTAGGTCTGTATCTTTTCAGTGCTGAATGGGTGGGGTATTTATAGGCCCCAACCCAATTCAAAATTCGAGCTCAAAACGATCAAATCGATCAAATCCCAGAATTCTGGGATCAGGCGGTTGCACCTCTCGACTGGAGAGGTGGCACCGCCTGGCAGAGCTCGAAGACTGAGCTCTGCCGATTGCTTCTCTTTGCCGGAGCTCGAAGACTGAGCTCGATGGTTGCATCACCTGGCAGAGCTCGAAGACTGAGCTTGGTGATTGCATCACCTGGCAGAGCTCGAAACTTAGCTCGGTGGTTGCATCACCTGGCAGAGCTCCAAGCTGAGCTCAGGCTGATCCACCTCTCTGCTAGAGCTCGAAGACTGAGCTCGGTGATTGCATCACCTGGCAGAGCTCGAGACTGAGCTCAGGCTGATGCACTTCTCTGCCAGAGCTCGAAGACTGAGCTCGGTGGTTGCATCGCCTGGCAGAGCTCGAAACTTGAGCTCTGGCGGTGCTACCTCTTGGCAGAGGAGGTTGCACCGCCCAGTCTAGCTCGAAGATTGAGCTCTGGGCGGTTGCACCTCTCGGCTGGGGCGGTTGCACCTCCCAGCCTCGCAGCCCAAGCGGTTGCACCTCCTGGCTGGGGCGGTTGCACCTCCCAACCCCACAGCCCAGGCGGTTGCACCTCCTGGCTGGGGCGGTTGCACCTCCCAACCCCACAGCCCAGGCGGTTGCACCTCCTGGCTGGGGCGGTTGCACCTCCTGGTGCAATCAGGGTCCGAATGGTTCACTCCATTCGGCCCACTTTGAATCTTTTCAGGGGCCCAATTGCCCCAAGATTAAGCTAATGGGATCACCTCCCATTTTCATGCTTAATCATCATGCTAACTACGATTAACTCTAAGACAACTTCTGCGGCTTTGCTCCGATGCGTCAATTGCTTCTTCCGGCGAGTTTCCGGCCAACTTTCGTCGATCATCCGATAAACCCTCGGTGATCCTTCTGCGGACATCCGGCATACTCCTGGACTTTGCGACGATCCACTTGGCAAGTTCCGACGAGCTTCGCTTGGCAAGCTTCTGGACTTCTCGGATCTGTTCTCGCTGAACCTCCGACGACCGTCCGAACTTCCGTCGAACTCTCGAACTCCCAACGTGATCATGATCTTGACTTCGGCGCAACACCTGCTGCTTGTCTTACTCTCATCGTAGTTAATCCTGCACACCAAATCAAAACTTCGATCGAGACAATTAATCCTAAGCAATTAACCAAGTTGTCCGACATGTCATTGGTCCCTCGACGCTTCGTCCGATTCTTCGGCGCATCGTCCTCTCGTGCAGCCTATTGCCCAATCGGCCAGTTGACTCCGCAACTCCGATATCCTTGGCACAATACCGGCTCTTCTTGGCCCGATGCCCGAGTCCACGGCCCGAAGCCTTCTGTCGATACGTCGACCGATCCACCGGCCCGACGTCCAATCTTCTGACATGATCCTTCGGCACAACATGATTTTCCTGCTTTAATTGTCTCATCCTGATCGAAGCATCCTGCGTCACTCAAAACGCAGATTAAATCATAAACATATATCAAGTAGTTTCATCATCAAAATACGAGATTCAACAATCTCCCCCTTTTTGATGATGACAACCACTTGATGACGGAGTTAAACTTAACTCCCGAAGTTTAAACAAACTCCCCCTATCAATATGCCATATTGATACTTGCAATATTCAAGTCATTGCAATATTCATCATGAATACTTGCAACACGTCAACATGAACTTATGCATAAACTTATGCATTACATGTCATGTCATCAACATACTTCTCCCCCTTTGTCATCAACAAAAAGGAGAAGTACTACAATCAAGTGTGTGTGATATTGGTTCAACTCATTGCATGAAAATCATAATATCAAGTTTTATCATCATGCAAGTTTGCTAATATCAAATACCAACATGAAAAATTGCGATGTAGGCTTTTGATATCATAATGCAAACATTTCAAGTGTTTATCAATTATAGCATTTCATCACATGGTAGGATATCAACGCGTAAAATTACGATACAAGTTCTTGATATCTTAACGCATGATGAAAACATGGCATAATACAAGTTTGGCAATCATAGCATCAATTCATATATCTCTTAATGATGCAAGCATTGCAAATATGGCAATCATATCAATTCATATATCTCTTGATGATGCAAGCCTAACATCAGTGTTCATAGCATCAATTCATATATTTCTCCCCCTTTGTCATCAACAAAACGGAGAACGATATAAGCAAATTTTAAGCATAAGTGCTTGTTGTTATGTATGTGAAATAAATCCTTGCAAGTAAAAACACTTTCATCCATATTCATCAAATCCATTTCTCAAAAAATATTTTTCACATGATGTGTGTATGAGAGATGTATTTGCTAGTCAATTACATATGTCAAAAATCAATGATATGAACTAAACTTGATATGGCATATGCTTGTTAAGTTTGGAAGAGAGTGAACTTGATATGTTAGACTCAAGAGAATCCGAAAATGAAATTTGAGTCTTTCTTCCATTCGAACAAGGTTTTGCTATAGATATTCAATTACAATCATGAAGGTAAAGCATGCTTGTTATCATGGAAGTTTTGTATTCAAGCACATAATTTTCAACATGTAATTGTGTAAAATCATTATGCCAGTCAAGTGATTCAATCATAAAGATAAGACATACTCATCATCATGATAGTATGATAGCAGGTTTACCATATACAAGCTAGCAGAAAATTTGTACATTTTAAGGCCCGCAAGCTAGCAATTTTGAGATGTTCAAGAAAGCAACTCTTGCTTCTTGATATATGCAAATTTGTCAAGTTTTGCTAGATGTGCAAGTTAGCATTTTTGCCTCTTGAGATAGGCAAGCTAGCAATCAAGTTTTTTCATCTTCTTGACTTGTACAAGCTAGCTATCTCCCCCTTTGTCATTGTCAACAAGGGAAAAACCCTTTACATCAATTTCTAAATCATGACAAAGGTAAGTAATCATTCTTATTTGTGCATCATTATAGTTTCAATGCACAGATTCATTAACATTACATTTCAAAAAATTTATGCATGATACCGAAAAATCAATCATCATCATGAGCATATCAAACATGATATTCAAGCATTCGTGATATATCATTTTGGCAGAATGATCATAGATATTCAAACGATGGTATCTAGAATTCATTACATCCTATTATGCATGATTATTAACTCCTCATTTGTATTTCATGCATTATTTCATTTCATCTCATAAGGAATATCAAGAAGAGTTATTGGATGATGAGATAAATATTTTATGAATACACAGAAAATCATAAGTGTTTCATATATCCATATTATCACATGAAGCATATTATCATTTTTAAGATTCATAACATGAATAACGTTATTACTATTTCATCAAAATCAGTTTCGAGATTCACATAATATCATGAAATCATTAATCTCGATAAAATGGGAAAAACATTTTCTTTTTAAGTGATTCTTTTAACACATCATAAAAAAGAAAAACTCATTCATAATTCAAGTGATTTACAAGATATCATAAATGAATTTATCACTTGTATTTCACCAAAATCGAAAACTCTTAGAGATAGAAAATGATTGAAGCATTTAATCTGATTGAAGAATGATTCATATTTAAAGTGTAGCATTTGTCAGATCTGAAATCATCAAGTATAACTTTAATATTTTCATTGCAACATTAAGCAAGGTTTCATTGAACATAATTTTGAATGAATCTTATAAATGCCTAAAACTTCTTTAGTTTTAATTTATGATTGACTTTATAATAGCATGCTCAAATCTTTATTTTTATGTCAAAACCATACATTATATTTAATAAACAAAGACAATGAAAAATATCAAGCCTTCCAGACAAAAGCCATGTATCGTCATTGAAAAGCAATATGAAAATCATCAAAATATACATTCTTGCTTCTATAAGATTAATCTCACTAGGTGTAAAATCATTAGATTTCTATCTTGCATTAACATAAGACATGCAATTTTCATTATCATTTTCAAGATTACAAGCATGATCATATTTTTGCATTTTCATTGTTAAATTATTAAAAATATAATTTTCAACAAAATTTAAAGAAAAAGAAAAGTGCATCATGAAAAGCATCATGTAATTTCGAAGTAAATTAGGGGGATTTCGATTACCTCATCATTGTAGGCTGTTAAGGCGTAGTTTGCCGCCTTGCTTTTGTTGACTTTCTCTTCTTCGGAGGAGCTCGATTCATCCCAATTTTTGTTCTTCTTCTTGCGTTTAAAGCAAGTAGTTCCATTCTTTTTGCTTTTTAATTTTCGTTTCATTTTAAGTTCACCATCACTTGAGCTTATGCTCGAGTGGTCTTCAAATGTTCTATGTCCCAAATCCTTCTTGTTCTTTGGAAGGTTGGTTTGTTCATCATTGTCCTCATCACTTGAGTCATCGCTCAAGTGGCATTCATTTGTCCAGAGTTCCAAATCCTTCCTGTTCTTTGGAAGGTGGTTCTCAAGTTCTTCACGTGCATTGCACGTCATTTCATATGTGATCAATGAACCAATTAGTTCTTCAAGTGGAAAATGGTTCAAGTTTTTCGATTCTTGAATAGCAGTTACTTTTGAATCCCAAGTTTTAGAAAGTGAGCGCAAAACTTTGTTAACGAGTTCAAAATCCGAAAAGCTTTTACCAAGTGATTTTAAACCATTGACGACATCCGTAAAACGGGTGTACATGTCAACAACGGTTTCGCTTGGTTTCATATGAAAAAGCTCGAAATCAAGCAGTAGAATATTAACTTTCGAGTCTTTGACTCTACTAGTTCCCTCGTGCGTGATTTCAAGAGTGCGCCAAATATCGAAAGCCGTTTCACACGTAGAAATCCGATTGAACTCATTTTTGTCCAATGCGCAAAATAAGGCATTCATAGCCTTTGCGTTTAAAGAAAAATTCTTCTTCTCCAAAACCGACAATTCGTTCATCGGTTTGGAGGGAAGTTGAAAACCGTTTTCAATGATATTCCATAAATCCAGATTTAGAGAAATTAAGAAAACTCTCATTCGAGTTTTCCAATAAGTGTAGTCCAATCCGTTAAAGAACGGTGGACGAAAGACCGAACAGCCCTCTTGAAAAGTCATTTCTCTCGGGTGTAAATCCGAAATGAGAAATACCCCGCTCTGATACCAATTGTTAGGATCGAGAGCACTAAGAGGGGGGGGGGTGAATTAGTGCAGCGGAAATCTTACAGCGATTAAAAACCAAAAGCTGCGTTCGTTCAAAAACTGTTATGATGCAAAAGCAAATTCTCAGTTTGTATCTAAGTGCAGTTTGCGTCTAAGCGCAGATTGCGTCTAAGCGCAGTTTTGCGTCTAAGCGCAGTTTACGTTTAAACTCAGATTTACGTATAAACGCAGTTTTACGTCTAAACGCAGATTTACGTCTAAACGCAGATTTACGTCTAAACGCAGATTTACGTCTAAACGCAGTTTTACGTCTAAACGCAGATTTACGTCTAAACTCGGATTTACGTCTTAAACTCAGATTTACGTCTAAACGCAGATTTACGTCTAAACGCAGATTTACGTCTAGACGCAGATTTACGTCTAAACTTTTGAAACTTGTTTGTATACTCGCAGAAGGCAGTATGCAGTTGAAATCAAGACGTAAACGTGAACTGAAATCTGATGATTGAGCGAGGAAAGCCGATTTACGTCTGAATGCAGTTTTACGTCTAAATGCTGAAACTCATTCGCAAAATCGTAGAGGAAAGTTTGCAGTTATCAATAGGATCAAAATGTAAGTGTAAACTGCAAAGAAGCTCGTTCGTAAAAGCACGGAAGAAAGTTCTGCAGAATCAAACGTAAACGTAAACAGTAATGTATGAAAATACGAATTTACGTCTGAATGCAGATTCGGAAGAACAGCACTTAGAACTTGTTCGTGGAAGCGCAGAGAGCAGTAGCAATGAAGGAGGTTTGCAGTAATGATAAAGTGCTCGAAAATAAACGCAAACCAGAGATTTAGAGTGGTTCGGTCAGCCTTGACCTACTCCACTTTTGGCTTCCTCCACCGACGAGGTTGCCGACGTCAACTAGGTGCCTTCCTTCAATGGGCGAAGGCTAACTGTCCTTTTACAGTTTCTCTCCTTTTGACAGGCTCAGGAGACAACCTTTACAGACCTTTCTCTCCTCACTTTACAACTGAAAACTTGAAGAACAGAAGGAGGAGACTTAAAGGATTTACAACACTTTTGAGCTCTTAGAATCACAGAAAAGATCAAGATTTCGGTGTAGGTCTGTATCTTTTCAGTGCTGAATGGGTGGGGTATTTATAGGCCCCAACCCAATTCAAAATTCGAGCTCAAAACGATCAAATCGATCAAATCCCAGAATTCTGGGATCAGGCGGTTGCACCTCTCGACTGGAGAGGTGGCACCGCCTGGCAGAGCTCGAAGACTGAGCTCTGCCGATTGCTTCTCTCTGCCAGAGCTCGAAGACTGAGCTCGATGGTTGCATCACCTGGCAGAGCTCGAAGACTGAGCTTGGTGATTGCATCACCTGGCAGAGCTCGAAACTGAGCTCGGTGGTTGCATCACCTGGCAGAGCTCCAAGCTGAGCTCAGGCTGATCCACCTCTCTGCTAGAGCTCGAAGACTAAGCTCGGTGATTGCATCACCTGGCAGAGCTCGAGACTGAGCTCAGGCTGATGCACTTCTCTGCCAGAGCTCGAAGACTGAGCTCGGTGGTTGCATCGCCTGGCAGAGCTCGAAACTTGAGCTCTGGCGGTGCTACCTCTTGGCAGAGGAGGTTGCACCGCCCAGTCTAGCTCGAAGACTGAGCTCTGGGCGGTTGCACCTCTCGGCTGGGGCGGTTGCACCTCCCAGCCTCGCAGCCCTGGCGGTTGCACCTCCTGGCTGGGGCGGTTGCACCTCCCAACCCCACAGCCCAGGCGGTTGCACCTCCTGGCTGGGGCGGTTGCACCTCCCAACCCCACAGCCCAGGCGGTTGCACCTCCTGGCTGGGGCAGTTGCACCTCCTGGTGCAATCAGGGTCCGAATGGTTCACTCCATTCGGCCCACTTTGAATCTTTTCAGGGGCCCAATTGCCCCAAGATTAAGCTAATGGGATCACCTCCCATTTTCATGCTTAATCATCATGCTAACTACGATTAACTCTAAGACAACTTCTGCAGCTTTGCTCCGATGCGTCAATCGCTTCTTCCGGCGAGTTTCCGGCCAACTTCCGTCGATCATCCGATAAACCCTCGGTGATCCTTCTGCGGACATCCGGCATACTCTTGGACTTTGCGACGATCCACTTGGCGAGTTCCGACGAGCTTCGCTTGGAAAGCTTCTGGACTTCTCGGATCTGTTCTCGCTGAACCTCCGACGACCGTCCGAACTTCCGTCGAACTCTCGAACTCCCAACGTGATCATGATCTTGACTTCGGCGCAACACCTGCTGCTTGTCTTACTCTCATCGTAGTTAATCCTGCACACCAAATCAAAACTTTGATCGAGACAATTAATCCTAAGCAATTAACCAAGTTGTCCGACATGTCATTGGTCCCTCGACGCTTCGTCCGATTCTTCGGCGCATCGTCCTCTCGTGCAGCCTATTGCCCAATCGGCCAGTTGACTCCGCAACTCCGATATCCTTGGCACAATACCCGCTCTTCTTGGCCCGATGCCCGAGTCCACGGCCCGAAGCCTTCTGTCGATACGTTGACCGATCCACCGGCCCGACGTCCAATCTTCTGACATGATCCTTCGGCACAACATGATTTTCCTGCTTTAATTGTCTCATCCTGATCGAAGCATCCTGCGTCACTCAAAACGCAGATTAAATCATAAACATATATCAAGTAGTTTCATCATCAAAATACGAGATTCAACAAGAAAAGTTTGTAAGGGTTGTCTCCTAAGCCCGTCAAAAGGAATGAAACTATAAAAGGGTGGTTGGCCTTCGCCTATTGAAGGAAGGCCTCTAGTGGACGTCGGTGACCTCATTTGTGGAGGAAGCCAAAAGTAGATGTTGGTCAAGATTGACCGAACCACTCTAAATCTCGGTTTGCGTTTACTTTGAACATCTTATCTTTACTACAAACCTCCTTAGTAACTTACTACCTTCTGCTCATTTAGGAACGTGTTTCATAGTTAAGTATTTTCCGTATCGATGTTAAGACGAAAATCAATTTTATTGTATGAACATCATATTTCAGTTTGCGCTTACATTCTGATTTCTATCTTAACTGCAAACTACCTTCCTTACTTTACTTCAAATATGTTTTCGTAAGCTTTCAAAGTTATTATCTGCACGAAATGGCTTTTACATCGGAATTGGATTTCAATGTACGAACGCTGTTTTAATCGTCAAAAGTTTTCCGCTGCACTAATTCACACCACCGCCCCCCCTCTTAGTGCTCTTGATCCTAACAAAATGGTGATTTGGCCTAGGAACAAGCTTCCATACCTCATTTCTCTCAAATTGATTTAACTCATCTTGTATTGAGATAATCCATGAATCATCTTTCATGGCTTCGTCAATACATTTAGGTTTAATTTGGGAGAGAAAAGTGGCGTTGGCTCAAAAATTTTTAAGAGAAGAACATGTTTGAACCCCCATAGATGTGTCTCCTAGAATTAGCTCCTTAGGATGAGCATCTACATACTTCCAATGCTTGGGTAATGATGTTTCGGAAGTGGATGCATCCAAGTTGCTAGTTCGAGAAGGGG
The DNA here is from genome assembly GCF_036884655.1 of Musa acuminata AAA Group. Classification (NCBI taxonomy): domain Eukaryota; kingdom Viridiplantae; phylum Streptophyta; class Magnoliopsida; order Zingiberales; family Musaceae; genus Musa; species Musa acuminata. Next base: position 19,752,264 of record NC_088351.1, on the reverse strand, counting down.
TTTCATTTAAATTCAAAGAATCAAAATTAACATCCTCATCAAAATCATTTTTCTTGATTTCAAAAATCTCATTGAAAAAAATATGAATGGATTCTTCTATAATTAAAGTTCTTTTATTGAAGATACGAAAAGCTTTAGAAACCGAAGAATAACCAAGAAAAATTCCTTCATCGGATTTAGCATCAAATTTTCTTAAGGCATCTTTTTCATTCAAGATAAAACATTTACACCCAAAAACTTTAAAATATGAAACATTGGGTTTTTTATTGTTCCAAAACTCATAGGGAGTTTTGGTAAGGGTCTTACTAGAACTCTATTCAATATATAGCATGTAGTGTTTATGGCTTCAGCCCAAAAATATTTGGGTAGGCTACGCTCATTCAACATGGTTCTTGTCATTTCTTGTAAATTTCTATTCTTTCTTTCTACTACTCCATTTTGTTGAGGATTTCTTGGAGTAGAGAAGTTGTGGTTGTATCCATTAGATTCACAAAATTCTTAGAAATTACGGTTTTGAAATTCACCACCGTGATCACTTCGAATTAATGAAATCATAAAACCCTTTTCATTTTGAATAAGTTTACAAAACTTAGTGAAATATCTAAAGCATTCATTTTTGTGTTTCAAGAAATAAGTCCATGTGTATCTACTATAGTCATCTACAATGACGAAGGCATATTTGCTACCTCCTAGGCTTGATGTAGAGATTGGTCCGAACAAGTCCATATGGATCAATTGTAAGGGCCTAGAGGTGCTTATTTGATTCTTAGATTTGAAACTACCCTTGATTTGTTTTCCTAATTGACAAGCATCACACACATTATCTTTAATGAACTTGATATGAGGAATTCCTCGTACAAGTTCTTTGGATGATATTTGAGTGATTAGTTTTATGCTAGCATAACCTAATCTCCTATGCCAAAGCCAAGCATCCTCATTCAAAACCGAGAAAAACATTTCATTGCAATGATCATTGATGTCAATGGTGTATATGTTATTCTGTTTTAATACAATCATAGATGTGTTTTTGTGTGGTTTTTCAATAATGTAAGCATTAGATTCAAATTTGACGATATATTATTTATCATATAATTGACTAATGCTCAAGAGGTTATATTTTAAACCATCAACTAACAAAACATCTTCAATAAAGAAGTTAGATTTGTTACCTATGGTTCCTTTACCAATGATTTTACCATTGTTGTTGTCTCCGAATGTGACATAACCTTCGTCTATGCTAGTGAGCTTAGAGAATTGAGATGGATCTCCAGTCATATGCCTTGAGCATTCACTATCAACGTACTATATCTTGCTCCTAGCTTGTGATGGTGTATGTCTCTACAAGAAAGGATAATTTTTAGGTACCCATTTACTTTTGGGTGCCTCAAAAACTGATCTACATCGTTTATTATGTTGCATAGAGTTTATCATGGTTCCTTTAGGAGACAAAATTAGTTTGTTCGGGCTAATTTTCTTGAATGGACAATGATACGTTTTATGTCCATGTTTACAATAAAAGTTGCATTTGCTTTGGTGCCGAACATATAAGATAGGGCCTTTTATGAAGGTGGTTGGATTTTGGTGAGGACTTCTCACAAATCCAATTCCACCTCTTTTAGAAACGTGACCCTTATTTACAAGGATCATGTTCAAAGACTTGCTACCAACCTCGAATTTCTTCAAGGTGTCCATAAGTAGCAAGTTCTCTTTTTGGAGAGTTTCTATATCATGACATTTTATACATGGAGCTAAACTATCATGATATTCAGTTTTTAATTTATCGAAATTACTACTAAGACTATCATGCTCCTTGTTTAACAATTTATATTTTCTACTAATTATTTTGTATTTATCAAATAAGTCATGGAAGGTATTTAATAATTTATCAAATGATAAATCTACATCAATTAATTTTTTTACCTCCTCTCCGATGGCCATTAGGGTATAATAAGCAACTTGCTCGGTGTTAGACTCCTCTCCTTCAAACGCACTTGAGTCATCCCAATTTGCTTTGAGCGCCTTCTTCTTCGATGTTCTCTTCTTGCCTTGGGGACAATCACTTTTGTAGTGTCCCGGCTTTTTGCACTCGTAGCACTTGAATTTCCTTGTTAGAAGTGCCAAGTCATCGTCACAGTCCTCATCACTTGAGTTTTCTCTCAAGTGGTCATCTAAAGTTTTAAGTGTCATATCCTTCTTGTTCTTTGGAAGGATATCTTCTTGCTCTTCATGAGCCTTGCAAGTCATTTCATAGGTCATTAATGACCCAATTTTGAACATCACCAAAATTGCTATCTTGCCTATCTCAAGAAGCAAAATATGCCAAACTTACATACCTAGCAAAATGTACAAACTTACAAATTTCAAGAAGCAAGAGTTGCTTTCTTGAACATCTCTAATTTGCTAGCTTGCATAATGTAGAAGTTGCAATATCAAAAGAAGCAAAAGTGCTATCTTATATGTTGTAAAACTTGCTATCTAAAACTTGATAGCTTGAATGTTCTAAGCATGATATAACACTTGCTAATTTTTTTAGCTTCAAAACTGCATGATGATAAAACTTGATATTATATTTTTCATGCAATGAGTTAAACTTATATTCCAAACACAAAAATAGTTGGACTTCTCCTTTTTGTTGATAACAAAGGGGGAGAAGTATGATGTTATGCATAAATTTATGCATAAGTTCATGATGACGTGTTGTAAGTATTCATGATAAATATTGTAATGATTTTAATTCAGTTTGAATTCAAGGTTCTATCAATATAGCATATTGGTAGGGAGTGTTTGTTTAAACTCTGGGAGTTAAGTTTAACTCCGTCATCAATTGGTTGTCATCATCAAAAAGGGGGAGATTGTTGAATCTCATATTTTGATGATGAAACTAATTGATAATTGTGTTTATGTTTTAATCTATGTTTTAAGTGACGTAGGATGCTTCAATCAGGATAAGACAATTAAAGCAGGAAAAATCATGTTGGGCCGGAGGAACATGTCAGAATATTGGACGTTAGGTCGGTGGATCGATCGACGTATCGATAGAAGGCTTCGGGCCATAGACTCGGGCATCGGGCCAAGAAGAGTGGGTATTGTACCAAGGATATCGAAGTTACGGAGTCAACTGATCGATTGGGCAATAGGCCACAGGAGAGGAGGATGCGCCAAAGAATCAGACGAAGCATCGAGGGACCAATGACATGCTAGACAACTTGGTTAATTGCTTAGGATTAATTGTCTCGATCAAAGTTTTATTTTACATATGCAGGATTAACTATGATGGAAGTAAGACATGCAGTAGGAGTTGCTTCGAAGTCAAGACTATGATCACATTAGGAGTTCGAGAGTTCGACGGAAGTCCGGACGGTCGTCGAAGGTTCTACGGGAACAAATCCGAGAGGTCCAAGAGCTTGCTAAAGAAGCTCGTCGGAACTCGCCAAGTGGATCGTTGCAAGTCCAGGAGTTTGCCAGAAGTCCGCCGAAGCATCGCCGAAGGTTCGTCGGATGTTCGTCAGAAGTTCACCGGAAGCTCTTCGGAAGAAGCGATTGACGCACCGGAGCAAGTTGTAGTGAATGTCTTAAGAAATATCATAGTTCGCATATACATTAATGTATGAATGGGAGGTGATCCCATTAACTTAATCTGGGGGCAATTAGGCCCTTGATAGACCCAAATTGGGCCGAATGGATCAACCCATTCAGACCATAATTCCTGCCAAGTGGTGGCACCGCCAGGGTCGGCGATGGCACCACCCAGGATATGGTCTCCTAGGAAAGCTGGGCAGTGTAACCGCCTAGGTCAAGTAGTGTTACCGCTTGGGCTCAGTCTCCGAGCAAGACTAGGCGGTGGTACCGCCCTTGTCAGGTGGTGGTACTCCTTGGGCTTAGTCTCCGTACGAGACTGGGCGGTGGAACTGCCCCAATCAGGCGGTGGCACCGCCAGAGCTTAGTCTTCGAGCTCTGTCAGGCGGTCGTATGTTAGGACTCTAGCTAGGAGAGTCCTAATTGAGAGGGACATTCATGTAAAACCTACCTAAGCCGACCCCTATTAAAGAGGTGAAGTGGCCGGCTAGAGTTAGGAGGTCATTTCTTAGAGAAGAATAAGGAGTTGTAAAGGAATAGGAGTCTTGAGTAGGAGTCCTATTAGGAGTTGGTTAGAAGTAGGAGTCTTAGTATGAGTCCTATTAGGAGTTGGTTAGAAGTAGGAGTCTTAAGTAAGAGTCCTATTAGGAGTTAGGGTTTAGAAGCCCTATAAATAGTCATGTATTCCACCTCTTTTTATAAGTAATAGATGAATCTTTTCTACAGCCTTTGAGTAGCAACTTGGAGGGAGGAACCCCTATAGAGTTCCAAGGAGGCCGATACCCTAAAGAGATCAACCCCTAGTTTAGAATCTGCACGGGTTCTAACACCTGGTATCAGAGCAGCGTTCTTGGCATCTCGCTGCCCTTCCATAGCCATCCATCAACCCTCCACAACCGCCCAAAGCAATTTCCACAATTGCTTAAATGATCGTTGCCCAATTCCGCCGTCTTCTCCACCACCACGGATCATCCTTTGATCTCCCCGTGAATTGCAACAGGTTCTGGTTTTCTACCTTATTATTGCTGTAATTTAGTTATCGTTATTTGAAAATCCGAAAAAAAATATTGATATATTTCTGCATAAACTTTTCATCATAAAGTTTTCATCTTTATGACGAAAGATACATTGCTGAATTCCAACCGTATAGGACCGTCTATTTGATCTTCCTACTGTGTTTTTTCTTTCCAAATATCTACAAAATTTTTATGACATCTTTGACACATTCTAACAACAGATTTCCCTTTAATTTTATCAAAAAATTCTTAATATAAATCATTCAAATTTTATGTCTAATCTGCTATACTCGAAAATCTGCATTGTAAAATTTCAGTAGTATAGAACTATTTCTTTGTCTTGATACTATGTTGTTTCTATCCAAATCTCTACAAAATTTTTATGATAGCTTTGACACTTCCTAATAGTGGATTTCCCTTTGGTTTTATCATAAAATTCTCAATATAAACTACTGATCTTTGACATCCAATATGCTATACTTAAAAAACTGTGCTGCAGAAAATTTCAGCCGCATATTGTTGCCTTAACCCATCTATTTGTAATCTTTTTTGAATTAAATTTCTTATACACTTCATAAATCATCTTGGCTTCCATCCAAGATTAATCTATTGAGTAATTCATTTATAAAAATAATTTTGTGTTGCTGTAAATTTTCATCGTAAACCACTGAAATTTTTCGACGAGAATTCTGCTATCGCAACTTGCACCTATTTCCTTGCTGTTATACTACTGAAATTTTCTTGATTAAATTAGTCATCCTTGCTGTCATATAAACTGTGATTTTTTTATCAATTCCCTCCTCAATTCTCTCAAGTTTTTGGTGGAAATTACATCGAGAAACCAATGTTTCTTCAACGACAATTCTACTCTTACAAGACAGTATATACTTGCTGCAACTTCCACTGATTTCTATCAAACCTTTGCTGCCATCTACCACAGATCCAAAACTTTCATCTACAGCCTTAAAACTCTACCAAACCACATCCTCAAACTGCACCCAAAACAGCCACAAAACAAGCCTAAATCGTAGCCTACATCCACCGATCCACCAACCCTTTCGACCATCACTTCTCTCAACCTATACATGCCTTTAACCTGACAACAAAAGAGAGAATCTTAATAATATAGATTTGGAGGCATATACTATGGCATCTAAGAAGGCAATCAATGCTAAATTCGAAGCCTTGGAGGCGCGAATAGAGGATAAGATTCGGACGCTCTTTACCGAACTCAGATTGGGACGACCAGTAAGCCTGAAAAAATCATATCACGGAGAGAGCTTTGCCCAATCGTACCAAGCCCAAAGAGATGAGTTCCAAGGGAGGGGAGGCTCTATGACTGACCCCAACTATCCATGCATGAGAGTGGACTTCCCTAGATGGGAAGAAGGAGACCCGATTGGTTGGATCTCGCGCGCGGAGCGATATTTTCATTACCACAAAACTGCAGATGCATCTTTGGTGAAAATTGCAGCTATACATCTTAAAGGGGATGCTATACAGTGGTTTGATTGATTTAAACATACATATGGAGTCCTTTCATGACAACAATTCAAAGAAGGACTACTGATCCGCTTCAGATCAATCGATTACGAGAATATTGACGGACTACTAGTAAAGATCCGACAAACCTCCACCATTCAGGAGTACCAAACTAGGTTTGAAAGGTTATCTAATCAAACTCATGATTGGTCTCAAAAATAACTATTGAGGACCTTCATTGAGGGCTTGAAGCTGGAGATCCGAGGAGAAGTTAAAGCGTGACAACCATATACGCTTATGGCAGCTATCTCTTTCGCACGACATAAAGAGGAGCAATTGAACCATGAAGCTCAGAGGACTAGGGTCGCTCGTCAACTAGTAATATTGAAGCCCTCGGACCCCCTACTATCGACCAAGTCCCTATACCAAAGAGGTTAATACGAGAAGAGCTTTGGGAGCGATATGCGAAGGGGTTATGTTGGCATTGTAACGAGCCGTGGATCCGTGAGCATCGCTGTAGTAAAGGGAGACTTCTTATGATTGAACCAATAGAAGATGAGGTCATTGAACATCCAGAAGAGAGCCTTGAACATAAAGAAGAAAGATGCAGAAGAATAGCCATAACCGATCTAAATTACGGTACATACACTAGCTGGCTACTCAAACCTGCAAACGATGAAAGTTGGAGGCCTTTTCAAACAACAACCGATCACTGTTCTCATCGACACGGGCAGTACTAATAACTTTCTAAATAGTAAGGTTACTATCCAGATGGCCTTACCTATCGAGAATTGCAACAGGTTTGACGTTAAGGTCGCCGATGGATGGATTTTGAAGTATGATCGTAGGCGCCCGCAAGTGAAACTGTTGCTGATCATGAGGCCTTATCAAGAGATAATTGCATATTTCTTCCTTCTCCCTCTTGATGATCATGAGGCCATGCTCAGAATTAAATGGTTGATGACATTAGGTGATATTTCTTGGAATTTTATGCAACTAATTATGAAATTTTACAGTAAGGAGAAACAGGTGATACTGAATGGGAAACGTGGGAGCGACGTAACAACGATTTGCACACAACAAATGGAGAAGGTTTTGCATAAAGCATGCAGCGGCTTTTTGGTACAACATGAGTAGCAAACTAAGGGAGAGCCAACAAAATTTGAAGATCCAAATCTACTTCCTTTGCTTGCTAAATTTTCAGATATATTTGACGAACCATGCAACCTACCTCTTACCCGTCGGTATGATCATTGTATAACGATTCTTCCAAGCAAATCTCCAGCAAATGCTCAGCCATATCAGTATCCACATCTCCAGAAGGATGAAATAGAAAGGATTGTAAAAGAGATGCTCAAAACAGGAGTTATTCGGCCATGTTGCAACTCCTACTCTTCACCGGTGCTCCTCACACGAAAGAAGGATGGAATATGGCGATTATGTGTTGATTACCGAGCTCTCAATGGCATAACCATCAAGGATAAATATCCTATTCCAGTAGTAGATGAGTTGATAGATGAAAGGGAGCACAAATCTTCACAAAGCTGGACCTTCGATCCGGGTATCATCAAATACGAGTATGCGAAGAAGACATACCGAAAACAACCTTTTGAACACACAACAACCACTATGAATTTTTGTTTTCTTTGAAAGAAGGTGGAATATCTTGGGCATATCATATCAGAGGAAGGTGTGGTAGTAGACCCCTTTAAAATTGGAGCAATGCAAAACTTGCCGACCCCGAGGAACATAAAATTGCTACATGGCTTTCTGGGTTTAACAGGCTACTACTGCAAGTTCGTGAAAAACTATGGAGAGATCAGTGCACCACTTACTTCCTTACTGAAAAAAGTTGTCTTCCAATGGTCGGACAAAGCCTCCGCTGCATTCGACAAACTTAAGGCAACCATGACAATGACGTCGGTGCTAACACTACCAGATTTCAACCGACCCTTCATTATTGAGGCCGACGCATCTGGAGTCGGAATTGGAGCCATTCTCATGCAAGATGGTCGACCACTCACATACACTAGCAAGGCATTATCTCCCTCCCATCAAAATAAGTCAACATATGATAAGGAGATGGCCGCCATTGTGCGCGCAGCAACTAGATGGAGACCTTACTTGATTGACCGACGATTTCAAATTAAAACTGACCATAAAAGCCTCAAGTACTTTATGGAGTGAAAGATATCATCCCCTAAGCAGCAAAAATGGCTAACAAAACTTCTTGGATTTGATTATGAAATAACTTACAAAAAGGGGAAAGAGAATGTTCTTGTAGATGCGCTTTCGCAGCTACCCGAGCAAGTTGAAGTTTCGGCCGTTTCACTTCTGACCAGCGACTTTCTTAAGGATATTAAGATGGAATGACAGGAAGATTTAGAGACTAGTAAGATTATAAAAAAATTGGAGGAAGCACCAAGCCCCATGGCTCATTACAATTGGGACTCAAATGAATTACACTATAAGGGACGCATTGTACTTATGATAAATTCTACTTGCATCTTCACGAGTAGATTTTGGATAAAGTTATTCCATATGTAGGGTACTAAATTGAAAAGGAGTATGGCATATCACCCATAAAACGACGGCCAAACAGAACGTGTAAATAGATGCTTGGAGGCAACCCAAAGCCACCCACCAAATATGACTACCCAAGGAGAACTTCAGACTCAGCCAAGTGCCATTATTGATCGACGGATCGTGACTTGACGACGATGATCCACTATTGAATTGCTAACTAGTGGACAAACCTACTAACAGATGATGCCACTTGGGAGAACTATGCTGACTTGAAGATCAAATTCCCAAAATTCATTAATCGTCAGCCTCGAGGACAAGGCTGATTTGAAGAGGGCAGGTTTGTTAGGACTCTAGCTAGGAGTCACATTTGCTAACCTTGCTTCCCTTGCTTCCCTTCTTCCCCACCAACAGATTTACCCTTCCCTGAAATCACATGGCCTAAGAAAGCAACTTCATTCAACCAAAATTCACATTTGCTAACCTTTGCATACAACTTATTTTCTCTTAGTATGGACAATACATTTCTCAAGTGTTCCTCATGCTCCTGATTACTCCTTGAATACACCAATATGTCATCAATGAATACAATTACACAGTCATCCAAGAGCGGTTGAAATATCCTATTCATTAGTTCCATAAAAGCTGCAGGGGCATTAGTCAAACCAAAAGGCATCACCAAGAATTCATAGTGACCATATCGAGTTCTAAAAGCTGTATTTGGAATATCCCCCTCCTTGATCTTCAATTGATAGTAACCCGACCTCATATCGATCTTAAAGAATACTTGTGCACCTTGTAGTTGATCAAACAAATCATCAATTCTGGGTATGGGATACTTGTTTTTGATGGTCACCTGATTCAACTGTCTATAATCAATACAAAGCCTTAATGTTCCTTCCTTCTTCTTCACTAATAATACCGGAGCACCCCACGGTGAAACGCTAGGTCGTATGAAGCCCATATCTAATAATTCTTGTAGTTGCTTCTTTAATTCCTCTAGCTCGAGTGGTGCCATTCTATAGGGAGGCTTAGATATTGGGGTTGTACTGAGGACCAGATCAATAACAAATTCACCCTCTCTATCTAGAGGTAAACCAGGCAAGTCATCTGGGAATACATCAGGGAACTCTTTGACCACTGAAATTTCATCTAGATGGATTTCCTGATTTGAATGCTCCTTTACACACACTATATAATAAAGACAACCCTTCTGCATAAATCGATAAGCTTAAAGTACTGATATCAAGCAAGGAGGCAAATCATGCCTAATGCCCTCAAAGTAAAATATAGGCTGATCTAGTATGCAGAAAGTAATTATTTTTGTGTTGCAATAAATAGTAGGATGATAGGAAGATATCCAATTCATGCCAAGTATAATATCAAAACCCTGGATCTCTAGAAGAATCAAATAAGCAAGAAGATCGTGTTCTCCAATAGAGATTAAACAAGATGGGTAAACCAAGTTAGTTGCCAAAGAATCCCCAACAACAATTGTTACATATAACATATCATCCAGGGGTCTAGGTAGAATATCCAAGTGACAAGCGAAGTATTGTGAAACAAATGATAAGTTGGAACCGGGATCAAACAAAACCTTTGCATTTCTTTTAGAAACATAAAGAATACCTTCAACCATAGATTTAGAAGCTTTAGAATCTTGTTCAGTGATAGCATACACTCTAGCATAGGTTGAGGGTCTAGGAGGCAGTGGCTCTTTCTTCCTGTTCAGTGGGCAATCTCTTAGTTGATGATCTAACTTTCCACAAGCAAAACAGGCTCCAGTCGTCCGAAAACACTAACTTGTCTTATGATTTAATCCACATTTTGCACATGATTGAGTCTTTTGTGGTGACTTCCTTTTCAAATCCAAATGTCTTGACCCTCTTATTATCACTTCCTGATTCATTTCCAATCATATTTTTATTGGTAAACTTCTCCTTATCATTTTTGCCACTGATCTCCAAAAATTCTTTTCATTGTTGCCATTAATGATCAACCTCTACTTCCAATATAAGGTGGCAAAAGAAATCTTTTGATCATCAGAACAATTTTGTACATCAAATATCTTCTCTGTTTGCATCATCCGTTTTTTTCTACCACCAATGAAATTAGGTCCACCATGCTTTTACTGTGCTACTCTAATTTAGTATCCTCGATCAACCCTTTCATCCCCCTTTATTAATCATAAACAAATGAAATAGGAGGACCAAATGTCCTCATCATCCAAGATTCCTAAAATGCATCAAAGAAAATTTCCACCAATCACTATAGTTCAAGAGACCACAATATATTTTGCACGTCAACATATCAAATATTTCAGTGATCCTCAAACCATGCTCTGATACCACCTTTGTCACGCCCCTCAAAATATCGATAATATTAAAATTCAAGAAAACAAATCAACCCAGGATCCAAAGTAACATTTGAGGACACTGAAAAAACATTCAGATTAAAATTTTACCTCTATAATCTATAAATTTATAAACCATGTGCAGTTCATAAACATACAACACATCGCTAGATGTTTCATAAAATCTGAACCCAACTCACCAAAATAATAACCACAACATAAATTTACAAGTGTGGGAGTTTGTATAATCATAAAACCAACGTTTACCATAAGTTCATATCGTTACACGAATTAAACTTAACATTCCAGAATCTTAAACATGAGAGGTCCTTTAAACTTTTACAAAATCTACAAGTTTAGATTCATCGTCAACATTTCATTAAATGCAGCATGTGCTTATACAACAAAAACATATATACTAATAAAGATCTGCCCAAAATCTTTTAGCTTTCCACTGCCTCAAGCCAATCTTAACATTTAAGCAAGCGACAAGCTATCCTGAAAAATTTATACAACAACGGGGTGAGCATATAAATCTCAGCAAGTGACTAACATATCCATGTCAAAAGAGGACGATTTTCAAAGAGATAAGGTTTCAAAATGCAAGGCAGAATATAAGAATTCATAGACGTAATATCATTAGGTGCAGAATCACAATTGTCATTTCAATCGTACATATTTGGCTCATAACAGATGGGGCATAGTGTAATTGGAGGATATCAACCACGAATGAAACGTTTCGGAGCATATCAATAACAAATGAAACATTTCAGAGCTTATCAATGACGTATGAAATGTTCCGGAGCATATCAACGACATATGGAACATTTCGAAGCATATCAACAATGAATAAAACATTTCGGGGCTTATCAATGGCGTATGAAATGTTTCGAAGCATATCAACGGCATATGGAACATTTTGAAGCATATCAACAATGAATGAAACATTTCGGAGCATATAAATAACAAATGAAATGTTTCGGAGCTTATCAGTGGGGTATGAAATGTTACGGAGCATATCAACAGTGTATGGATCATTTCGGAGCATATCAATAACAAATACCAAACAGAAGCTCAAACGTCGTCTTTGACGTTGCATTCATATCAGTCTTATCCAAAGCATGTACAGAAATACATAACCAAAGCTCTGGATATCATATCAAACATACAGAATGTGAAGTGGGACATAACATAATATGGTACATTCATTTCTGAATGACCACCAAACATAAGTCTCCCACGTCTGAGAGGTCTCCCACGTTTGGGAGCTCCATCCACCCACGTCTGAGTGAAGTCATAGGGGCCGGCAGAGCATCTCATGCTCTATGCATAATTCCCTTCACCCTTTCTGGCAAAGGTTCACAATATCCCACAAACACTAGAGTACAAAAGGATAGTATGAACAATGAATAGCACATATCGGAAGCACACGCAGAACCACAAAAGGTACATGTGCCTTTACGAGTAAATCTGAAGTAAGCAATAATCTTTCACAATTATATTCAGATTTGAAAGGAATTGAAAGCATGGGCACATATGGAATTCAAGCAATCACATACAACTCAATTCAAATATGAAGGTTAGATGAATTCTATATCCAATGGAATGAAACTAGAATAGGCACATATCGAAAGCAAATGCGGAACAATGGGTTATACATGTGCCTATATAAGTCAATGTGATATAGCATAAACATTACACAATATGTTCAGGAATGGTAATAATTTATAGACAAGAGTAAACGATAATTCAAACATTAATATAAGCCACAATTGAGTGAAGGGAACTGAACAAAATCTATTTCCAAACGTATGAAAACAGAAGATATGAAATCGATCAAAGCTCGATTTCTAACAGAATTCGAGAGGCTCATTGGATAAATACTTCAGATAGTCAATTATGCTCCAATACCCTCAAGAAGGCTATTGTCAAAAGATATATCAATATATTTTCTGTTGAAACAAGTTTCGTACAAATCATGGTTTCCAACAAGGAGTTACCTTTGATTTGGTAACACAACGTCAAAAACAAAATCACTGTTTTGAAGAATTCATAGGGTCGGATTCAACAGATAATAGGGTAGGCATTTAAATTCCAAAATTTTCAATCTATATGTCAAAAGAAAGGTCTACAAGTCTAGTTTCGAACGAAATCAGTTTGGTACAAATCAGAATTTCCAACAGGGACTTATAGGTATTTTAGTATCGAAAGGTCAGAAATTTTGATCCCTGTTCTGCAGCATCTATAGGCTCATTTGAAACAGACGTTTGGGTAAGTATTCGGTGTCCAAAATCTACAAAATCATGTCAAAAGAAACATATTAGAGTCTAATTTCATACGAGCTAGGTCCTGCCTGAATCCATATTTGGTGCTAAAAATTATGGCTGAAAAAGTGAATAGGGGTCAGTTTACCGAAAAAATTTCAGATCATTGGTTTTATGTCCAAAGAGAGAAATATCATGTTCTAAGCATAAATCTTTCAGAATCAATATAGGAACATTGACTAATACTTCTATAGGATGGGGTTAGAACACTTGCCTTTGAGAATTATGACCCCAATTGAGAAGATTTGAGTAAGAAAACTCAAAGCCCAATTTTTTTCTTCTTTTCTTCCCCCTTTTTTTTTCCTCTTCTTCTTTCTTTCTTTCTTTCTCTGTTCATCCACGTAGCTGCCTTCCATGGTTCCTTAAGAACGAAGGCAGAGAAGCTTAAATGGTCGGATTTGTATTTTTTATACATTTTGTAGTTTAATCCTTGTATTATTATATTTACGATTAGGTCCTCAGGATTTACATATAGGTCCTCAGATTTTTTTTTGAACAAACCCTCCAAATCTTATGAATAAGTTCTCAGATTCATACTTTGACTTTTTATCAAATTTAAAATAGATACTTATATTACAACTAGAAACTTATACGAAAATTCAGAAATGAGTGATATTACAATCGCAGCCGCGCCTCCACTAGTCGCGCCGCCTCCAGCACTCCTCTTCCCGTCCAACGCCGTCGCCACCCAGCCGACTCATCACCACTACGGGCCACCATGCGACAACCGCCGCTCGCCTCCCAGCCGCCACTCCACCTTGCTCTGCATCCTTTGTAACCGAAACAGAGCACAGGCAGCCTTGCTGCCCTTGTTTCCAACCGCACCACAGTCGCGGTCCCCTTGTTGCTACAAATGCTGGCTACCATCACCGTCGCTGCTGCTGCCTAGCCAGCGACGACGCCGCTCGCCGCCCAGTCTGCCACCGTCGATTCCTATTTTCCACTGCAGCCTCAACCTCCGCAACACCACCGCAGCCGCCCTCCAACAGCACATGCAACAAGCTCTTGTGCGGCCGCTTCAACCTCGGCAACGCACGCACCGACTCCTCTTCTCAACCTTGGCCGCTTCAACGGCACCGTCGTGTCCTCAACCGCACGCGATCCCTCGGCGTCACCAACGCCTCCTTCCATAGTGCGATAGAGACAGAGCAACGCTGCCTTCCATCCGCACCGTCGCAACGACAGGCCCTTGGTGACATTGCCCCCAGCTGCAGCCACATCAACGCAGTCGCCTTCCAGCCCCGGCACTCTCACCCCATGCAGCGATAGAAATAGAGCAGCTACTCTTCCTCCAACACAGCGACCGCAGTACCGCCCTTGGCGTCCACCTCCTCAGCAACTTCGCATCGACAATGTTGATGCCCTTGACCGATACCAAAAACAAGAGTTGAGATTACAGATTTGCAGTCTTACGCAATGGCCACTGATAACTCGGTGAAAGCACAAATGGAAGCATTGGAAATCAGAATTGAGAACCGATTGCAAGAAAC